>NW_027397086.1:18221550-18393302 GCF_003265705.2 Callorhinus ursinus | reverse complement strand
GTGTGTGTGTGTGTGTGTCCAGGGGCGGAGCTGCTCCTGCGTGTGTGGGGGGGGTATAACTATACCTGCACCAGTTTCCTCCCTGGGAACTGGGTGCAAAGATGGTGTGTGGGAGATCCAGCCGCTCAGGCAGGAAAGAGACAAATGCAGGGTCCCTGAGCAGAGCTCAGAGTTTTCTACTTTTTATTTATTTATTTGAGAGAGAGAGAGAGAGAGAGAGAGAGAGAGAGCGCGCGCGCACGTGCATGGGGGAGGGGGAGAAGGAGGGAGAGACAAAATCTCAAGCAGACTCCCCACTGAGTCCTGATCCAGCCTGGGACTAATAAGCCTAATATATTACAAGCAATTTCTAAAAATTTCTAAAAATATAGCAACAATTTACATTCCTACCATCAATGTAGGTGAGTTTTTATTACTTAAAGCCATCATCAAAACTGGTATTATTATTGTTGTATTCACTTTTTGCCAATCTGATCAGTGCAAATAAATTTAGGCCCCCCCCGAGGGATGAGATCTGACTTTATTAAGATTTATACACTTGCACCTACCTGTAGCATTTAGAATGGGGGTTTTTGGTTTTGGTTTTGGTTTTCAAGTTACCTAAGACTCATATTGGCTTAAAAAATAAGAGAGATTTACTGGTTCATGTGACTGTAAAGTCCAGAAGGTAGGATGGGCTTCAGGGCTGGTCTGAATCAAGATCCGCCATATTTCATGCTTACACACAAGGCCTGCCTCCCTCATGCTGACACAATGGCAGCCCTAGCTCTACTAACCTAAAGAGAGAAAAGTCTCCATGTCACAAAATTCCTAGCAAGACTCCGCTACCTCCCATTAGTTGAAATGTCTCTAAACCAATCACTGGCCAATTAAAGACTGAAAAGCTTGGGCCTGGGCTACCTAAATCAATCATGTGTCATCAGGGGTAGGATTCCGGTCTTCTCTTTGCTAGGCTTTCAATTTACAAGGCACTGAGTGAAAGATTCAGAACTCCAAGAGACAGACTTCTCAGCTTTCAACATAAAATAGCATTACGTAATAATCAGATGTTAGCTGTATAGTATTGTCAGTTTTGCAGGAAAGCTGGTTTGTTTGGTGGCTTGAAAAGCTTTCAACAGAAGAGTTGAAAAAAAATCTGGGTGTCTCTGAGAATGTATATTGGATTGTTAGGGCTGCCATAACAAAATACCATAGGTTGGGTAGCTTCAACAACAGAAATTTAAGTTTCTCGTGGTTATGGAGGCTGGAAGTCCAGATTAAAGTGTTGGCAAGTTTGGCTTCTCCTGAGCCCAGGCTTCTTGGCTTGCTGATGGCCACCTTCTTTCTGTGTCCTCACGTGGTTTTCTCTGTGCAGGCAGATGTGCATCTCTTCTTTAAGCCCCACCTAACAGTCTCCATTGAATTAGTCATCTTTTTGAAGGTCCTATCTCCAAATACAATCATGTCGATTAGAGTTCACCCATTTATGACCTCATTTAACTTCAATTACCTCTTTAAAGGTCATTTCTTGGGGGAACCTGGATGGCTCAGTTGGTTAAGCCAACTGCCTTCAGCTCAGGTCATGATCCCAGGATCCTGGGATCCAGCCCTGCATCAGTCCCTGCTCAGCAGGGAGCCTGCTTCTCCTTCTCCCTCTGCCTCTTCCCTCTGCTTATGCTCTCTCTTTCAAATAAATAAATTTTTTTTAAAAAAGAATTATATCAGATACTAACCAAGTGCATAGGAGGGTGGGAAGAGGGACTAAGAGGGGAAACCAGCATGAGAGAGTGACATTCCAAGACATATAGTATATTTGTCCAAAATAACATTACTAAGAGTTGTTTACAGAGGTCCCATAAAGTGTGACCTTTCCTAAATTTATTCTTACCTACAACAGGAACCCATCTCACCTATATTGGGAGATAAAATGGAAAAGTGCAGGGCTTTGGAGAATGTTAACTTGGATTCAAATCTCAACCCTCCTACTGACTAACTCTGTGATCTTGTCTAATTGATTTCACCTCTTGAACTTCAGATCCCTTAGGCTCTGAGGAAGATAATAGTAATATTTGCTTCTCTGGATTGTTGTGAGGCTTAGAAATTAGCTACTAAGGACTCCTAGTTGGTGCTGCACCAGCCACATTTCACTGTGCTATGGGGAGAGGCATAATCATTCTCTCTCCAAATGTAGTATCTTACATGTATTAAAGGATTCTTTGAATTATGAGAATAATATTCTATCCAGTTTTATAATTATTTCACAAGCATTATCTCACCAGATCAATGCAACGGAAGTTGTAGAAAAGAAAGGAAAGAAGGTCTATTTTTAAAGTACATTGCCATAGAAAAGTATCAGAAGTAATTTCCACCAAACAGATAGCAATGACTTTTGCTTTTAACGCTGTACGTATCTGTATTATCTGAATTATTTGACAAGATACATCCTCTTATTACTCGCATGATTGTATTAAGTGAAGTGTTCCCTCAACTTGCTAGATCAGAGCTCTTTGAAACCTAAGGTCAGAGCACTGAACTGAGTAAGATTTTGTCTTAGAGCTAAGTAAGGAAAAAATCTTCTTCCTTGATCCTCTAATCCATATTCTAACTGACTCTGTGTGATGATGCAACAGCCAAGATTGAGCTTTATCATCATGACAGTTCCTTTCAGTCATTAAGCCTGAGTCACAATGACTGCCTGGGAAAGAGATCCTGATTGACCTGGAATGGTCAGATCTTTTTTTTTTTTAAGATTTTATTTATTTATTTGAGAGAGAGAGAGAGAGAGAGAGAGAGAGCTCCTGGGAGAGCATGAGCAGGAGGGAGGGGCAGAGGGAGAGGGAGAAGCAGGCTCCCCACTGAGCACAGAGCCTGATGCAGGACTCAACGCAGAGCTCCATCCTGGGACACTGCTCAGGAAACCAGACACTTTTTCTCTTCTGCTGCCATCTGTAGTGAAAGGCTTTCTTCCATGGTTACAAAATGTTTATTGTACCACTGGGTAGCACCTCCACTTTCCAGGCAGGAAGAAAGACAAACGACAAAAGATACATGTCTAGGGGTGCCCGGCTGGCTCAGTTGGTAGAGCACGTGACTCTTGATCTTGGGGTTGTGAGTTTAAGCCCCACACTGGGCTTAGAGCTTACAGAAAAAAAAGATGCATGTCTATTAAGTTTGTCCCTCTTCATTTTTATCAGGAAAACAGTAACTTTCCTAAAAGCCCTACCCATTAGATTTCTGCCTATATCTTACTGACCAGAATTGTGTCTCCATCTGCAGAAGAGTCTAGAAAGCAGAGTTCTTTAACTGGGCACCCTGCTACCCTGAACAAAATTGGGATATGTATGTAGGAAAGATGAAGGGGAAAGTGGATACTGGACAGGCAATCAGGACAGTCTGCCTCTAGATATACCAAGCATGAAATCTTTTTCAAAGTCTTTATATCTGGCTCTCTGCCATTAATTGTACCTGCTTGTTACTTTGGTTACTTTGCAATATTTCCATTAGTAGAGAAAACCACAAATTCTCTGTGCCCCAAAAAGAAAAGGAAATGTTGCAATTGGATGTCATCATGTGGGCCAAATATCTCAGATTAAAAAGAGGGATATAGAACAAACAATGAATCATGGAACAGTACACCAAAACAAATTATGTAATATATGGTGATTAACATAACAATTAAAAAATCTAAAAAAAAAAAGAGGGATATAAGGGGCTCCTGGGTGGCTCAGTCGTTAAGCATCTGCCTTTGCCTCAGGTTATGATCCCAGGGTCCTGGGATCGAGTCCCGCATCAGGCTCCCTGCTCAGCGGGAAGCCTGGTTCTCCTTCTCGCACTCCCCCTGCTTGTGTTCCTGCTCTCGCTCTCTCTGTCAAATAAATAAATAAAATTTTTTAAAAAAAGAGGGACATAGGTTGTCTTGTGTCCATGGAGCTGGACTGTGGCAAAAGCTTTCTGTCGTCCTGCTAAGAAAGTTGTCATGGTTTCTTCACTATTCGTATTTGATTTTGGATCTCAGGGCCAGAGGGTTAAGTTCTTCATACTCATCATAATTTATGGTGTATTATCACCACTGGTCTGCCAAAAATTCTCCGTCAATAATTTATGTGCTTAGGGGCACCTGGGTGGCTCAGTTGGTTAGGCGACTGCCTTCGGCTCAGGTCATGATCCTGGAGTCCCGGGATCCAGTCCCACATCGGGCTTCCTGCTCGGCGGGGAGTCTGCTTCTCCCTCTGACCCTCTTCCCTCTCGTGCTTTCTATCTCTCATTCTCTCTCTCTCTCAAATAAATAAATAAAATCTTAAAAAAAAAATAATTTATGTGCTTAAAAAAAAAGCCCCATTCCCTACTCTTCTCCTCCTGCTACTATAGACAACTGTTGTGATGTGTTTAATGTATAGTTTATCTTTTTTGTAAATATTCTTGCACAATGTGCACTGGGGGATATCTATTTATTTATTTTGAGATTTAAAAAAAATATTTTTATCTATTTATTTGAGAGGAAGGGGGAGAGAGAGAGCATGAGCAGGGGGGAGGGGTAGAGGGAGAAGCAGGCCTCCTGCTGAGCAAGGAGCCTGATGCGGGGCTCCATCCCAGGACCCTGGGATCATGACCTGAGCCAAAGGCAGATGTTTAACTGACTGAGCCACCCAGGCTCCCCTGGATTCAGAGACATTTCAAATCCGTTTTAGGTTCTCATTATCATAGAATAAAATCTGACTCAAAGCTTCTTTAGTTTGCTTTAAACCAAAAGAATTTTGGGTGAGGGCAAATTATTTTTACAATGTTGTTGCTATTCAGTCAAAGTTACTGGTGATATAGAACTCATGAATTATACAGTAACAATTTGGCTTTTTCTTATTATAACATTAAAAATAATACAAGTAGGTGTAGTATTTTTGTGACTAGGCATTTGCAGAATGAAAGGAAGGTAAATTTACTGCCACCCTGCTGTTCTGGTCAAGTTAGCATCCTCTCTGACTTGGCAATTTTCTGTGAAAGAAACTCATTTAGGGGAATGAATAAGGAATTCATTGGTTATTATTTGGTTAACCCTAACCAAAAGTTTTTTTTCCTGCCTTCTTAATTTGCTTCTTTTAAATTGCTTCATTTGTATCACAGGATGATACATGTTTATGTACCTGACAGAACTGTGACATAGTGTACTTAAAAACAATTTCCAACCTCAAAGGACTATACAAGTAAGGGTTATAATTATTAATATAGGGACCAAAGTGCTCTGCGATAGGAACAAGCAATTGAAAACACTAACGTTCAAGGAGAGACAAGTGCAACTCTATTTGATTTTCTCCATTTGCCTTCTAGATCCATTTTCCACCCTGTTTTTCACAAATCGTACCCTTTCCCTCAAACTTCTGCTTGGTTTTGGTGGGTCTGGTGTTGATTCTTCCTGTCAGGTTACTTTGGACTGGCCTTGTTAACAAGCATAGTTTCTTCAGACAGCCTCTGGGCACACCTCTGTCCTCTGACCCCTTCAGGCTCGAGTGGGAGGGTGTCTTCACAGGCACCATTTTTCCCTTTTCCCTGTATACTGCCCTTTGGGTGGGTGTGCCCTCTGTTTCCTGCTAGGAGACTGCTCAGTCTAATTAACATATGTAATTATTGTTAAAAAAAATATGAAAGTACATGGACTTTGAAAGAGAAAGTAAGTTTCAAAGGAATTTTAGACAAATGGTTTAAATTAATAAAAATTGGAAAAAGGACACGCACACTCCCAAAGGTATAGGGAAGCAAATGACACCCTCTCCTGTCATCCCTGCAGGTAAATATGCCTCTCACATCTCTCAGTCCTGTAGAGAAAGCTTCGTACTCTGAAATGTAAACAAAAAGAAAAACAGGGTCATCATCCTACATACTTTTTTTCTTACCCTGCTTACTTCTAGTCCCCAAAATGAATGAAACTTGAATTTTTCCTGTAAGTCATTTACTTACTAACATAATTCCATCCCTTACATTTTCAATACTGATCTTTTATGGATTTGCGACATTTGTGGCTATCGTAATCATGTGAGAAAGTATGTTTTTCCACCAAGAACTTGGAAATGTTGGCAATTTTTAAATTTTCTTTTCTTTTAAATACATGTTGTATTTTAAATTTAATGAGCCAGTCCTTTTAAAGTCTGTACTTTCTCTAAACATCTTCATTGGAAAGAAATTGGTTTCATTTCTTTTGGTCCTAAGTCTTCCTTATACAGCAAGAACTCAAAAATCCTGTGTTTTAAGTAAAAGGAAAAAAAATTGTTGGCTTTATTAGGTAGGCATAAATTTAGAAAGGAATAGAAAGTTTTGCTAAATATTTAAGGGAATTAGATAGATGATGCTTGGGGCGCCCGGGTGGCTCAGTCGTTAAGTGGCTGCCCTTGGCTCAGGTCATGATCCCAGGGTCCTGGGATCAAGCCCCACATGGGGCTCCCTGCTCAGTGGGGAATCTGCTTCTCCCTCTGCCTGCCGTTCCCCCTGCTTGTACCCTCTCTCTTCCTCTCTTTCTCTCTGTGTGTCAAATAAATAAATAAAATATTTATAAAAAAATAAAGATGATGCTTATCTTTATTTAAGTAATCTCTACACCCAACCTGGGCCTTGAACTCAAAACCCCGAGATCAAGAGTCTCACACTCCAGCCAGCCAGGCATGATGCTTATCCTTGATTCTCAGGCTTTGGTGTCTATCAGAATCACCTGTGGGCTTATTAAAAATAAACATCATGTTGGGGCACCTGGGTGGATCGGGAGGTTAGGTGGCTGACTCTTGATCTCAGCTCAGGTTCCGATCCCAGGGTAGTGAGTTCAGATGCTGCCTTGGACTACATGCTGGGGGTGGAGCCTACTTTAAAAACAAACAAGCAAACAAACAAACAAACAAACATCAAACATCATGCCCCTTTCAGGCCTTAGGAGGTCAGAGTCTCTGGTGATCTAAATCATTACAGACCCTCTACCTTCTGTATTATTACAAAATTCCATTTTCTCATTTGTGAAAGGAGGGATAACCTCATAAAATTGTTGTGAGGATTAAGTGACATAATGTATATAAGGCACTAAAGTGCTTAGAACGGTTCCTAATGCACAGTAAGCACTATATAAGTGTAACTACTATTATTTTTGTCAGGAGACAATTCTCCTTGTTTCTTCATGCTTGTGAGCAGGGGCACTGACCACTTGTGTTCTGGAGTATTTTCTCCAGGGTATTTGTACAGCAAACAGCCCGGGAAGACATAAGAGCAGAGGGCAAGTTTGTTTTCTGTCTAGTGTAATGTCTCCCCTTGGTACGAGTGTCTATTACAAAAGATTTGGGTTCCCTAAGCTCAGAGTTCCTCAGCTGTGATGCAAACCCACTTCAGGTGCAGCATTCACCTGGCTCCCCTATGTGACCCGCTGGGGGTACAGGTGGGGAGCCGACGTGAACATGAACCTCATGCTGCCTGCTGTGCCATGAGTGATAAAGTCCTGGGTCTCTGACCCAGGAGTCTGTGTTTTCTGCCCGCATCTGTGAAACTGTGGCAGGCTAACTTGCTAGTTTGCAAAGAAAGGTAAAAATCTGCACCCCTTCACAGTTCTTGACAATTATAAAGTACAAAAGCATGCAGTCATGTATAAAGCAGCACAATTTGGCAACCAAAAGTGATTAAGAAGTAATTTCATTTTTCACTCCGATCTCTAAATGAATATATTTTTTTAAGATTTTATTTATTTGACAGAGAGAGACACAGCGAGAGAGGGAACACAACCAGGGGGAATGGGAGAGGGAGAAGCAGGCTTCCCGCTGAGCAGGGAGCCCGATGTGGGGCTCGATCCCAGGACCCTGGGATCATGACCTGAGCTGAAGGCAGACGCTTAACAACTGAGCCACCCGGGTGCCCCTAAATGAATATTTAAAGGATTCAATTCATAATTACCTGATTGCACAACCATGGCACCATCTAGCCTCTCCCACATACAATTATGGTCCCCATCTTATCTCCTGGTTTGAAGGATACTATTTTTTTTTAAAGATTTTATTTATTTATTTGAGAGAGGGAGAGAGAATGAGCGATAGAGAGCATGAGAGGGAAGAGGTTCAGAGGGAGAAGCAGACTCCCTGCTGAGCAGGGAGCCCGATGTGGGACTCGATCCCAGGACTCCAGGATCATGACCTGAGCTGAAGGCAGTCACTTAACCAGCTGAGCCACCCAGGCGCCCTGAAGGATACTATTAATGACCCATGGAATCTAAATCTATTTGGCCATTATCCAAACCACAGATCAGTGGCCAAGTGATAAAGTTGCAGTGTTTTAAGAGAATTGGCATTTCTGAATTCCATCCAATATCTCAATTGACCCCTTCCTCAGCATCCTAGCATGTGATGCACAATTCCCAGCATCTTCCTCCCAAACACCCAATTTCATAGCAACAATAGAGTTTTGTCTCTGTCACTTCCTCAGTCCACTCAGTACTACTAACATCCTGATGGCTGACCCATTCCTAAACGAAGTGCAGGCCACCAAGAAGGACATCTAGGAGACTCAATTTTCATAGCCTACAGATCTTTTATTGCTGTGCTCTTCTTTCCCTGCTTTTAACTTGCTGGCCTTTCATTACCATTATCATAGTGGGTATGAATTTTAGTCCAATTCAGTTCATATATGATCCCAAGGTGCTTCATTATAATTACTGCCTGGCAAATGCCTTCAGTTTCTTGCTTTTCTCTTCCGTTATCAGTCACCTTGGCGTAATACTAACCCTGAAAAAAAACCAACTATTGCCTTTTCCATGCCTTCTCATGAGCAGCTGAACATTCATGGAGAAATTTGCACAACCAGACTGGTTTTACTTGAATGATCACAAACAACATATTGGCACACTCAACCCCACCCAGCAATCCCAGCCATTCCTCAATAAACCTGCTTTCTCACACAGTGTGATAACAATTTTACACTTTTACTTCTGTTCTCAAACCTCAGCTGTCAAGAGATAATCTTACCTTAGGCTTCATTGAGAAAATAGAAACCATTAGATCAGAGACCTTGTCTTTTCATGGTCAAAGTTACAAACTTCTCTGCATCTGCACTCAACTTCCCTTTTCTTCCTCTGATGATGGGGAAGCTCTCTCCTCCTACTAAAGGTTAATGAATATGGATTGTATCTCTTCTAACTTTCTTAGGCTACTTGGGTTATTTCTTTTCTCCTGCATAATCAACCTCTTCTGTATCAACTACATACAGATACAACTAGATATATTTCTCATAACAAATAAAAAGACAAAAACCACTTGTAGACAAAAGGCTCTCAAATTTATATCCCCTGCCCACACTCGGGAGCCAGACAGATCTGAGTGGGTATTATGCTAATTAGTAGATGCATATGTCCTTAAACTTCCCCATGTAAAACCGTATCACAGAGAATATTTCTGAAATGACTCTTTACCTAATTTCACACATTATTTAGGCAAAAAGTAAATAGATATACGTTTGCATATTGGAGATCTTTCTTTGCAAATGTTTTTCCTCCTTTTAAAAACAGAGCCAAATGCCAGTGTTTAAATTACATGCTTGTTGCAAAATCCTTGTAACTGCCATCCTGTCATGGAGCACGTCAGGGGAGTGGGCATTGGAGCTATGTTTAGCTTTCCTCTTTTGTCTATGCAACCAATCAGGGTTATTTTCCCTTCTTAGACCCTTGGTTTTAAAAAGAGCTTCAAGGGGCGCCTGGGTGGCTCAGTTGGTTGGGCGACTGCCTTCGGCTCAGGTCATGATCCTGGAGTCCCGGGATCGAGTCCCGCATCGGGGGGGGTCCCTGCTCAGCGGGGGGTCTGCTTCTCCCTCCGACCCTCTTCCCTCTTGTGCTCTCTCTCATTCTCTCCCTCTCAAATAAATAAAATCTTTAAAAAAAATAAAAAGAGCTTCAAGAATTCAATTCCAGAATTCTGAATTCCTTCAGAATTCTAGAATTCTGAGGGAAGGCTAAGAAAAATTGAAGCCATTGTAAATTGTGGAATTGAGCCGTCAGACATCTATAACAGACTGTGCAGGAATGGGTAGCACCCTCTGGTGGACAATTTGGAACTGGCATAGTCTCTGTCTAGCCCATTGGAAGCAGAGTATACGTATAGGGCCAGGATGAGTTCTCTCCAGAATTTCTGCTCAACAAGATTTTATCTGTGGCTCTCTGGTGGTCAACAAATAAAAAACTGACTTCTGTCTACCTGATGACCTAGTGGGTCCAGGATACAAACCCAGTAGGAGTGGGGTATGTGAGTTGTGCAAGTTGTGTGATTTTTCTTCTTAAATAAGAATGCTGGATGAGGGGAGGATTGCAAAATGAATTTCTCCACAGAAGTGACTGAGTGGGCTGAACAGTTAAAAGGCAAATGAATGTGAGAAACAACAAGAACTAATATAGTCAGAAACTTCCCCTCCCCCATCCTTCAAGTGGATGGCTGATAGAAAAGATGGGAAGAAAGATACCTCTTTTTAAAAAGTAGGCATACATCAAGAAAGCAGAAGAGAGGTTATATTCATAGAATTCTGACAAAATTTAAAAATGAGTTTGGCAGAGGTGCCTGGGTGGTTCAGGCAGTTAAGCGTCCAACTCTTGATTTTGGCTCAGGTCATGATCTCAGGGTTGTGAGATTGAGCCCCAGGTCGGGCTCTGGGCTGGCTGTGGAGCCTGCTTAAGATTCTCTCTCTCCCTCTCCCTCTGCCCCCCTCCAAATAAAATGAGTTTGGCAATGAAATTGGTGATGTTCCAACTCCATAAACCACCTTGTTCACACTATCAGACCTCTGGGCTAGTAGATATGACCTAAAGGAAGATCAAAAGCAATGCTTGTTTTGAATCAGCTTTTTTTTTTCCTTCCTAGTTTTATAATATTCTTCAATTTTTAAAAAAAGATTTTGTAGTACCTATTCTTTGCCTTATAAGTATAGAGAACTTTAAAATAGTATAATCTCCCAAGTTGTATATGGAATGGTTGTTTTTCTTTTTTTTTTTTTTAAGATTTTATTTATTTATTTGAGAGAGAAAGAGAGAGAGCATGAGAGGGGGGAGGGTCAGAGGGAGAAGCAGACTCCCTGCAGAGCAGGGAGTCCGATGTGGGACTCGATCCCGAGACTCCAGGATCATGACCCGAGCTGAAGGCAGTCGCTTAACCAACTGAGCCACCCAGGCGCCCAGGAATGGTTGTTTTTCAACGATTTATTGATTTGTGGGTATGTAGGTATAACTTTTATTTACGTAATTCAAATCAACTTTTGAACCAAGCAAGTCAAGGTAAGTATGAAAAATATATGCTCAATTTGAATGGAAAGACCTTTTAAAAGTCTTATAGCCATAAGTTATAGTGAGGTTTTCTCTCATTTCAGGTAAATGGAGATTGTAGATACATTCTTTTTTTGGGGGGGGGTTTATCCACATTTTCTTAATTTTTTTTATTTTTTCTCTTTTTAGTAACATATAATGTATTATTTGTTTCAGGGGTACAGGCCTGTGATTCATCAGTCTTACACAATTCACAGCACTCACCATAGCACATACCCTCCCCAATGTCCATCACCCAGCCACCCCATCCCTCTCACCCCCCTCCACTCCAGCAACCCTGTTTGATTCTTGAGATTAAGAATCTCTTATGGTTTGTCTCCCTCTCTGGTTTAGTCTTGTTTCACTTTTTTCCTCTCTTCACCTATGATCCTCTGCCTTGCTTCTCAAATTCTACATATCAGTGAGATCATATGATAATTGTCTTTCTCTGATTGACTTATTTCGCTTAGCCTAATACCCTTTAGTTCCATCCACGTCATTGCAAATGGCAAGATCTCATTTTTTATGGCTGCATAATATTCCATTACACACACACACACACACACACACACCCCACATCTTCTTTATCCATTCATCTCTCAATGGACATCTGGGTTCTTTCCATAGTTTGGCTATTGTAGATACTGTTGCTATAAACATTGGGGTGCATGTGCTCCCTTTGGATCATTTGTATCTTTGGGGTAAATACCCAGTAGTGCAATTGCTGGATCATAGGGTGGCTTTATTTTCAACTTTTTGTGGAACCTCCATACTGTTTTCCAGAGTGGTTGCACCAGCTTGCATTCCCACCAACAGTGTAGGAGGGTTCCCCTTTCTCCACATCCTTGCCAACATCTGTCGTTTCTTTGTAGATACATTCTCACTGGCCTATGACTTTTGGTCAGACTGATCAGTAGTCATCCAGCACAGTGGTACAAATGTCAGCTATCTGAGAGTATGAATCATGACACCCACTGCTCTAGTTGGACAGCGTAGATCCACTAGGCTAAAATCCATGGTTGGAGTAGTTTCTTATCTTTACTGTTTCACCACTGGATACATAGAAAAAGCCAATCAACTCCAAAGTATTCTACCCAGATTATTCACCTGGTAGATGAGTCAATTTGTTCATCAGTTGGAAAATATTTATTGAATGCTAGTTACATAAAGATACTATAAGAATACAAAGAATTACAAGGCATGGCCTTAGTGGTTTTTTTACCGACTTTTTTTTTTTAATAACAGTTTTAGGTTCACAGCAAGACTGAGGGGAAGGTACAGAGATTTCCCATATCCCCTTGCCCCACACATGTACAGCTTCCCCTATTATCAGCATGCCCCACCAGGGTGACAGGTACATTTGCTATAATTAATGAACCTGCACTGACACATCACAATCACTCCAAATCCATAATTTATATTAGTGTTCATTCTTGGTGTTGTACATTTTATTTGTTTGGACAAATGTATAATGACATGGGTCTGTCATTATAGTGTCATATAGACTATTTTTACTGCCTTAAAAATTCTCTGTGTTCTGCCTTTTCTTCCCTCCCTCTAATCCCTGGCAACCACTAATCTTTTTATTGTCTCCATAGTTTTGCCTTTTCCAGAATGTTATATAGTTGGAGCTATATAGTATGCAGCCTCCCTGCTTGTGCTCTCGTCGCTGTCTCTGCCTCTCTCAAATAAATAAATAAAATATTGTTTTTAAAGATTTTAAAATCCTGAGCCACCCAGGCGCCCCTCATTTTTTAAATATATGTGAATTAAGGCATTTCTTCGTTCACTTTGAAGAGAAAGATTTTAATTTGGGGACTTCCTGCCATGTGTGTGAATTAATTGTGCTTGTACTTGCAAAATTTCAAATGTTACTATTAATAGAGACTTATATTTTAGAATAAGTTTGTATGCTTATTCCAAATGTAACAAGTTAACATCAAATGAAAAAGCTAAGTTTATGGAAGTCTCAAGATCGTGTTGACACTATAAAATCAATTGTGTTCCATATGACCTTCTGATATTGTTTATCAAAACTTAGAAATGCTGGGGCGCCTGGGTGGCTCAGTCGTTGAGCGTCTGCCTTCGGCTCAGGTCATGATCCCAGGCAGAGGATCGAGCCCCACATCAGGCTTCCTGCTCTGCGGGAAGCCTGCTTCTCCCTCTCCCACTCCCCCTGCTTGTGTTCCCTCTCTTGCTGTGCCTGTCAAATAAAAAAAATCTTTAAAACTTAGAAATGCTGTAGAGATCAATCTCAATTACCAGAATCCTAAATACAGTTGTCATCAAGGTTATGATTCTGAAAGCAAGGTATTGGCGGGTTGGTTCCTTCTGGGGCCTCTGAGGAGAGATCTTTCCAGGCCTTTCTCAGCTTCTGGCAGTTGCTGTCAATCCTTGGCATTCCCAGGCTTGCGGTAGCACACCTCTAATTTCTGCCTCTGTCTTCACACAGTCATTTTCCCTGTATGTACAGCTGTTTTCTCTTCTTTTTTTTTTAATTTATTTTTTTTTTATTTTTTAAAGATTTTATTTACTTATTTGACAGAGAGAGACAGCGGCGAGAGAGGGAACACAAGCAGGGGGAGTGGGAGAGGGAGAAGCAGGCTTCCCACTGAGCAGGGAGCCCGATGCGGGCCTCAATCCCAGGACCCTGGGATCGTGACCTGAGCCGAAGGCAGGCACTCAATGACTGAGCCACCCAGGTGCCCTGTTTTCTCTTATAAGGGCATGAGTCATTGGATTAGAACCCACCATATCCAGTGTGACTTCATTTTAAGTAATTACATCTGCAAAGCCTCTATTTCCAAAAAAGGCCACATTCACAGGTACCAGAGGTTAGGACTTGAACGCGTCATTTTGGGGAGACAATTCAACCTAAAATAGGAGCCATCACCAATGTGGTGACAAAGAAACCCGCACTGAACAGGAAACACTGCACATTGATCTGTTTGAGGGGGAAAAGAAAAAAAGCCCTTTTTCTTTCCCAGCCTTGCAGTATGCCTCAAGCACCCTCTACAGGCAGAGTTTAACATTCAGCCAGCTGGCAAGGGGGGAAATGCAGTCTGCAGAGTACTGTTCCCCAGGGCAAAGAATGGTGAGTTTGCAGCTCAGAGGCAGTACATTAATAATGGCCACAGATCAAAGTCCCATCTGCTTTGAAGGGAGCCTTCCCTATGCTAGTTTTATCTTGACTACAAAGCTCTAAATCAGCTGTGGGACTATGACCTGACAAGGGAAACATCCCAATAGGAGAGAACTTAGGCTAGGTCCTACAGGATATAGGGGTTGGAGGGTATTGCAGCAGGGGAGGAATGATATTTTAGGCAGAGAGATCAGTATGAGCAAAAGCAGAGCATGTGAGACCCTAGACTAACACAGAATCCTGAAAACCTGCTAAAGTATTTGAACTCTAATCTAAGGGTAAAGTTGGGTGAGAGCAACGTGATCAAATTTGTAGTGTAGAAAATTTCCTTTAACTCAAGGTAGCATGGGAACTTATTCCATCCGGGAAGCTGAGCCCTGAACAGGTGTCAGTGAGCTTCTATAAGAAGAGCTTGCATGGAGGAAGTGGCTGGGAAGCCTGTATATCTGAAGAGTCTCATGAGAGGCAAGGTTCAATGAGAATCATCAAATGTTTCAAATACGGACATGACATACTCTGATGTGGACGTAGCTGTGATCTCAAACACAACATGTCTCAAATGGGTGCATCATCTTACACCATAAGCCTACTTTCTTTCTGTGATCCTTATTTTAGAGATGGCACCTCGTTGCTCAATCCAGAAACCTGGGCATTATCATGATTTATTCCTCTCCTTCACTCCTCCGAACTGATGACCTCAAACTTCTCATTTTGCTTCACAAATGTGTCTCAACTTTTCACTATGCTTTCTCCATTCTCAGTGCTACTACCTTGAAACAGGTAGCATCTCTTACTTGGACTCTTAAAACTGTCTCAAGATGGTGGTCCTGACATCTCCCAACTCATTCTCTCAGTAGACTAATTGTTCTGATGTGCAAATTTGAAGGTATCACTTTACTACTTAAATTTCCACACTGGCTCTCCATTGCTCTTAGGATACAGAGCAACTTCTTCAACATGAAAGAAAATGACCTCTCACAATCTGGCTTCTTCCAGTTTCATACCTTCCACTCCTCATCCCCACTCCCAGGCACATAGGCTTTTATTTCTTGAAAAGCTTCATGTTCTTTTCTTGCCTCTCCCTCTTTTCCCTTCTTGGTACTTCCTTCACAACTCTCTTATCCCAAAACTCCCTCACACCCCTCAAGTCATCTTCTATTTGTCTTTTGAGTCAGTTTAGATGTCCTGGAATTGACTCTAACGATTGACCCTGACTCTAATAATTTCAGCTTGGTGACTCTCCTATGTGTTTGCATTAATTCTCTCGCTCTATCTATATATGTATACTATATGTCATATATATCTTTCCCTTGTTTCATTATCTTAAAGGAATTTATTATGTCTTAAAGTTTATTTATTTGCTTATTTATTGTCTGTCATCCTGCACTAGAATATATATTCCCTGAGGGGCGCCTGGGTGGCTCAGTCATTGAGTGTCTGCCTTCCGCTCGGGTCATGATCCCAGTGTCCTGGGATCGAGCCCAGCATTGGGCTCCCCGCTCTGCAGGAGGCCTGCTTCTCCCTCTCCCACCCTCCCTGCTTGTGTTCCCTCTCTCACTGTGTCTCTGTCAAATAAATAAATAAAAATCTTAAAAAAAAAAGAATATATATTCCCTGAAATCAACAGTCTTGTCTATGGGGGCGCTGCGAGGACTGGGAAGCCTGTATATCTGAAGAGCCTCATGGGAAGCAAGGTTCAATGAGAATCATCAAATGTTTCAAATACGGACGCTCAACTGATTGAGCGTCTGCCTTAGGCTCCGGTCATGATCCCAGGGTCCTAGGATGGAGCCCTGCATCCGGCTCCCTGCTCAGCGGGGGGTCTGCTTCTCCCTCTCCCTCTGCCTGCCCCTCCGCCTGCTTGTGCTGTCAAATAAATGGATAAATAAAATCTTTTTTAAAATTTTTTTTAAATTTATTTATTAGAGAGAGAGAGAATGAGAGATAGCACGAGAGGGAAGAGGGTCAGAGGGAGAAGCAGACTCCCCGCCGAGCAGGGAGCCCGATGCGGGACTCGATCCCGGGACTCCAAGATCATGACCCGAGCCGAAGGCAGTCGCCCAACCAACTGAGCCACCCAGGCGCCCCTGGATAAATAAAATCTTAAAAAAAGAATCTTGTCTACCTTACTCACCACTATGTCCTCAGAGCCTCCAACAGTGCTAGCTCATATTAGAGACTCAATAAATACGTACCGAATGAAAGAAGCACATTTTTTTTGAGGTAAAATTCTTCATGCTGTTGTAGAGTCCCATGCAATATTTGGGACATAATTATACCAAAAAATTATTTGTTGCTGTCAGAAATTCAAATTTAAGTGAGTGAACTGTGTTTGTTCTGGTAATCCTGCACCCCGAACACATTTAGCAAAATCTGGAGACATTTTTGACTGTCACGACTGGAGTGGTGGTACTACTGGTAACTAGTGTGTAGAGGGATGCTGCTAACCATCTTACAATGCATAGTCCAGCTCTTATTTGGCAAATAATTATAAGGTCCAAAGTGTTAACAGTGTGGAGGTTGAGAAACCCCGAACCAGATGGTCATCAACTTTAAGGGTCCCTACAGGCAGAAGACAGCGCCTAGAACCTCTAAATTCATCCTCTTTTGGAAAGACAGCATGGGGTTAGTGAAAGGAAGGAGTCCGGGGCTGGGGACTCGGCTTTAAAATTCTGTGCACACATCTTCTTCACATGGATAACCAGACGGCAAGAGAACCAGACTACCAATTGCGGCAGGTGAAGTAATGATCGCGTGTGGGGGGCACGGTGGACGGTAACGCGCTCTGTACACACTGGTTACGTGTGCCTCAGACACTGGGACATCCACTACGAACAAATCCTCCAGCAGCTGGGGCTAGGAAGGCAGTGATACACCGGAAGCGGCCCGGCGGCTGAGGCGTCCTTCTCCCCTAGCAACGGTCGTGAAGGAAGTGGTTGTCGCAGTCGCGCCCTGTGCGCCTGCGCGGAGGCGCCGCCTGCTGACGTGGAACTAGGTCTCCGAGGCCGAGACCCGCTCACGGCGGAGTGCGGGAGAGCGGCCGGGGTGGTGGAACAGCGGCCGAGGCCGGGATGGCAGCGCCGCTCGCTCGGCGCTGGGGAGCCGGCGTTGCCGGCCGGTGCTGGTTGGTGCTGATGCCGCCCCTGCTGCTGGCGCTGCTGCTAGCGCGGTCCGCGGCGGCCCTGGTGGAGGGGCTCTACTGCGGCACGCGCGACTGCTACGAGGTGCTGGGGGTGAGCCGCACGGCGGGCAAGGCGGAGATCGCGCGGGCCTACCGCCAGCTGGCCCGGCGCTACCACCCCGACCGCTACCGGCCTGAGCCTGGCGACGAGGGCCCCGGACGGACGCCGCAGAGCGCCGAAGAGGCCTTCCTGCTGGTGGCGACCGCCTACGAGACTCTTAAGGTGAGGTCTGGGGACGCGGATGGGCAGCGAGGACTCCTGGCCGGCGGAGAGGGTTCTCGGTGACCCCTGCTCGAGCGCGGCCACCGTCACGATCCCTAGGATGTTTGTGATTTCCTACGTGGCCTTGCGAAAGAACCCGCACGCGGCTCATTGACAAAGATGGGAACTCCCTCGGGTCTTGGACAGCTAGTCCTCTCCTTTTTGTGACAGTTTTTGTATGCAAAGCTTTGGGCATCTCACAATTTAGAGAAAGCACTTTAAAAACGTGCAGCTCACACTTGGAAAGCAGGGTGATTATTATAACCAAGATCTGTGATAGAACACAGGAAAGGTCTCCAATATTGAATGACTGGGATGGCACCAATTTGACATGACAAAAACTTTGTTTTTGTCTAGATTTCTGGGGATGGTATTAAATGTGACATTTAGGGGCGTGTGGGTGACTCAGTGGGTTGAGCGTCGGACTCTTGGATTCCGGCCCGGGTCATGCCTGATCTCAGGGTCGTGAGATCCGGCTCGCTCTCAGTGGGGAGTCTACTTGGGATTCTCTCTCTCCCTCTGCCCCGACCCTGCTCTCTCTCTCTCTCTCTCTCTAAATAAATAAAATCTTTAAAAAAATAAAAAATAAATTTGACATTTAGCTTGGGTTTAAGGACTTAGAAAAACACTAAGAACAATGAACAAGCAGTCAGAAGACCGGATATTTGACTCTTGGCTCCTACACCCCAGTATGACCTTGGATAGTGACTTAATATGTGACAGCTTTTTCTTCATATGCAAAATTAAAGCCGTGATACCTCCTCACAGGGTTCAGTCCTCAATGAGAATTGAATAAATTTGAGAAATCCCCTATACATGCTTAATGACTTGGGGTTCAAGACTCAGAAGTTCTGTCAGGAAAAATTTTGTGAATATGGATGTAGTCATTTGACAAAGGTTTTATCAAGTCCTTTGGGGATGGGGAAATTTAGCCTGTTCCTGTTCCTGTTTTCTTCTGCTACTGCAAAAAATCAAACCACATAAGGAATCACAAAGTATAAATCATATTTGATGGACTGCTTCAAGGCCCCATCATGCTAATGTAACAGCAGTTGTAGTTCTAAGGTGTTTCTTTATGGCTTTTTTTTTTTCTTTCTTTCCCCCTTTGGAGGCGAAGTTTTCCATGTTGCTATGTAATGTTTTTAATGACTGCTTTGAGTGGGTATGCTATAATTTAACCATGGATTATTTGTTCAGAATAGCTTTCCAGAACTGAAAATACTGAATCAAGGAGCTAAAGGCTCTTCATTCATGCTTTCCAGAGCAGTGTATATAATACGCAGTCCTATTAACGAATATGACAAGTCCACTGTATTCTCCCTAGCATTGGTGAGACTGTAATTCTTATTGGCAGTTGACTGAAGAGTGGGTGGGGGCTGGGGAAAGTGCAGACACCAGAGGGTTAGTTGCTTATTATTTAGGATATAGAGTGATTGAGGAAAGACTTCAGAAAAATGGGAAAGAACTTATCCATCCAGGGCAACCCAGCATCTAAAGTCCCAATCTTTGTTTTTCTGCAGTGAAGAAAGATAGTGCTCCAGACAAGCAGCCAGAAGGCTCTGGTGACATAAGGAAGCACTGGGAGGATGGAGAACTTCCAGAAGACAGGGCAGCAGAAACACTGGCAATTGCTGCCTTCTGTTGGGGTTGGAGATGGGTAGGTTTGGCATGAGAGTGGTGAACATGTTAGTAAGACATGAACGAAGAAAGAGAGACAGTAGAGAAATTCTTGCTGGGAGGAATCCCAAGACTCTATTCTTGCCATTTTCTTTAAGAGATAAGTTTGGAGGCTGATTTGATGAATTGTAATGGTTGCCTCTAAAATTTCTGCCCCTAAAATTTAGTGATTTGTTAGCGAATAAAAGCTTGATAAAATAATTTGTCCACTTTTGGGCAGTTAAAAACTGGTATGTCTGGAGAAAGTAACACTTTTAATCTTGATTCCAACAGGAGGTTTGCGGTACTACAAATGTCTCCCAAGTAGGAAACAGAAATTGGAGTAATACCGATGGAGGAGGGAGTGAGAGAATGTGCTGTAGTTTCCTCAGCCTCATTCAGTGTTACTGTCAGAGGAAAGGGATGTCTAGGGATGGTTTGGGCCCTTGAAAACCAGACCTAACTGAGCTCCATGAGAGCTATTTTAAAATTATAGAAATGGACTTCTAAGTGGAACACCTCCAGAAACTTTCTTTTTCAGACTTCATTGCAGATGCTCTCTCCTGAAATAAGGAAAAGGATTTTGATTTGCTGTATGTGGAAATTACTAAAAACAGGATGGTCAGATTTTATTTCTGTTATAATGGAAAACTGTGAGTAAGCTCCCAGAGAGTATCATTTCTGGGTAATGCAGAGATCTAATGAACTGGAGTCATCCAGTTTGGACAGCCTCAGCCTTCCAAATTATCCCCTTGAGGCAATGAGGATTTAACCACTACTTTACTTGAATTATATCTGCAGGCTAGAATGAGGGCAAAGAGGTCCATGTGGCCGGTCAGATAGAATAGTGGGAGAAGCTGATGAGTTCCAATGGCTCTGGAATAAAGAGGAGATACAGAGCCCTATATAGAATTCCACAAATCATCTCATGGAGGTAGCAGATGCCTACCTGGGACCACTTCATTTCTGTTTGCTAGTTTTGTTACATGCTATATCTTTCTCCATAAAGAATAATAGTAAACCCTGTGAAAGGTGTACTTATCTACAGAGCCAGCAAAAAAGGAGGGAGGGATTCGGGAAGACTGTGTCATCCTTCAGAGCCACATGCAATTATTGCTGGCATATGGAAGAAGAAGCTGATTTTACGTTTGTTTTGTAAAATACACCAGTAGATTCCATTTCTGGAACAGTGTATCTAACAGAAATTGTTCCTTTCTTGAAATCTGAAATAATTTAGTTGTAAATTCACTGGAGCTAGGAGTCTTTTTTTTCTCCCCCCGTAATTTTTTAAAAGATTTATTTATTTTAGAGAGTGAGAGCATGCGCGCACGCACACGAGTGGTGGGGGAGGGGCAAAAGGAGAGGGAGAGAGCGAGAATCTCAAGCAGACTGCTCACTAAGCGCATAGCCCAACAAGGGGCTCAGTCTCGCCACCCTGACGTCACAACCTGAGCCAAAGAGTATGAGGCTCAACCGACTCTACCACCCTGGCACCCCCTCCCCCCATAATTTTTTGATAACTTTTTAATTTCTCTTATTAGTTTGTTCAAGTCTCTTAATATTTTTAATGTATGTTATATAAGAAGCTATATTATATCTTTGTTATAACCTTATAGTGGTACTCATCAAAACTCCTAATAACCAAAGATCTCTGAATGTTGATAATATGTACATCATCAAAATGGGAATTTATATTCGAGAAATATAGTGGATTTATGACTCTGAGGTTGTATTGGTCAAATACATGCCTCTTTGAGAGAGAGGTTTTTTTTTTTTTGATGGTGGTTGTTAAAAAGTAAGTACACTAACATGATTTAAATACAGTTGGTAAGAGAAGATATTATCACACTTGATCATTGTTATTTTAGCAACACAGATTCTACCTGTGCACAGAGCAATTGAGGAACACCAGAAAAAGAAGGATGGATAATAATGGAAGGTAAAGGCACTGGTCAGATGCTTTCATCAAGTCGTGCTTAGTTCATAGTTTCAAATAACTTAAAATTGCAGTTCTCAGCAGGACTTCAAACCATTATGATTTCACACACTGCTTTATTTTTGTTTCATAATATAAGCAAAGTCAAGACAATGAAATAGTATTTAGTGTATCTGACTACTGGGGATTCAGGGAATTCATGGACTTTGGAAGTCAAGTAAATGGACTCTACTTGCTGTGTCGACATTGGATCTTTTTATGTGGATATAGCACTTATCACACTGAACTGTAAATACTGAGTAGCCCTCCCCTCTCCACTAAACCATCTCCTTGCCTTTTTGTTTGTATATCCATGGCACCTAGCCCAGTGTCTGGCACATCAGATAATGAATGTTTGTTAAATGAAAAACTGGTATCTGGAGATAGATTCAGTGGATTTCTGACATTTTGACATTGTTATGTGAAGCCTGCTTTGGCATTTTACCCTAAATGTAGTTTTAAAAAGTGGTACAGATAAAGTAGATTGGATGACTATGAATGAAAAATTCCCACGAGAGAAAAATTGCACTTCTATTTTTAAGGAGAAATTCTGTTTTTTAAAGTGAGAACATTAATCCTTTTTGAATATAGATTGAGTTGGATGAAGTAGATGAAATAAGGATGGCCTAGAAATAAACAGATGATGGAACAGGTGGAAAGAATGCACTGAGAACATGGGAAAATAGACTTTGACAGTATTTTGCAAAATTCACATAAGAAGAACAGGAAAGGTCTTGGCAGTACTACTGGCATGAAGGTTATCTGATAAGGTAATAGGTAGTGAGAGCCTTTTACTATTCTAGCCTTGTCTTGGCAGGGAAGTCACAGAACACTTCAGTTTCTTTTTATCAGCCTGATTGATGTAGCAGGGCTTTAGCACTTATGAAGAATTTGGCATAAGGGGGGATTCTGAATGCCCTGCCCTTTTATGTTTCTGTTCATTGTTCTTTCCTAGTTTATTCTACTTAATCCTTTCTGTAACCTGTACTAGGTGGGTGTTGGGGGAGGAAACCAATGAAGAAGGCACAGTTCTTGCCTGTAAACTTTTACCATAACAAGAAGACAGATACTTATTGTTCAGTTATTATTTATTTAAGTTATATAATAAAGATATGTGTAGATTATATTACAGCACTGAGAGGGTACAATTATTTCTTCTTCGGGGATTGGAGAAGAATATACTCTTTGGTTTGGATCTAGAACAGTCACCGAAGGTTGACGGTGAAGGGACATTTCTGTTAGAGGGAAAACTTGATCAACAAAAACATGGAGTCATGAATGTGCAAGACTTGTCCAGGAACGAGATGTAGTTTCGTGAGGTATTATAGTGTTTTCTCCACCAGTGATCATTTTTGTTATATTTCTCCCAAGGACTCTTTGTTTTGGGGAAAAACAATTAACAGCACTTCTTAGTATTATTGTTTTTCTTTTTCAGCATCTATTCAGATTAATCATTCATAATAATTGGGTATTCATAAAAATAATAAAAAACATGTAAATTTCTATTACAGTTGTGATGCTGATAAACAGCGAAATTAAGTAAGCTTGATGGCAGATAGTTTTCATTTCACATGTCAACTCTGATTGGTCATGGCTCCCTGAAACACTTGCCAAGGTTTTGAGGACTTGTCTGGGTTTAGTGGGAAAGATAAGATGTTTGATAGTGATTTCTCCCATGGGCCTAGAAGAAGGGTGTGGTACTTTATATACCACACCTGCTATTTCTGCTGTGAACCCATAAGTGCTTTTTATTTTTTACTGATACCGTAATTTCAGCTGTTATTCCCTATTTAGGGCAAAGGTTGACTGTACATCAAGTATGTTCACAATTTTAGTTCTGTGACGACACATGATGTTACCAATAACCAATCAGAGCTTCTGATTAACATAAAAACTACTGAGTTGATATAATTCTGGCCGGAAACTGAGTGCTTGAGATTTTAATTTAGCTCGTGTGGATTTATCATAGATAAAAGAACATTTTGAGATATTCACAGCACAAAGACCGTTACTGCATTTTTCACAGATTTAGAGGATATACTGCTTCTAAGTTAGAAGCCTGTCAGGTGCATGGTAGGGAGAATGTTTCAGGAGACTGGAATATATTTTGGGATCAGGTGATGAACAACCTTTAATCTGTGTTCAGCAATTTGAACTTTATGTATTGAATAGTGACCAGAGGTTTTAAAGTGGAGAAATAAACACAATCTGATGTTTCTTTCAGAAAGAAAATTCTAGGAACAATATTGAGAATGGGTTGGGGAAGGCTGGAAGGTTCTTGTCTGAATTCATTTCCACCATTTTCTGGAATCTCAATTCCTCTTTGGTAACTTGAAAACCTCTTCGTTGGTGTATTTCACATTCCTTTCGCTTATTTTTGCTTCTTTTAAAGCTAAGGTCACATTTATCTTCTTTTTTTACTGTTGGCTATCTTCACTTCATCTCCTTTTCTTTCAAGCTGTTGTAGACTGACGTGCATCAGCACACGTAATGGAATTGTTCTTAACATGAACAATGGTGTTCTAAGTGTCAGATTTGAATGCTGCTCATTTCTCCCTCCTGGCACTATCTGTGGCATTTGATATTGTTGATCATGTAGCTCTTTAAGCTGCTCTCCCTTGACTCCCTCAGTGTTATTCTCTCCTGTATCTCCTATCTTTCTAGTCATGTCTTTTCAGTCTTTATAATCTTCTGCCTACACCTTAAACATTGCTTTTCCTTAGAGTTCTGTCCCTTGGGTACTCTTTTCTTTTTGTTTTCTAAGCTCTTCCTGATGAAACTCAACCACATCTGTGACAATTCTAAAATCTGTGTGGTCTCTAGGTTCATATTTTCAGTTGTGTCTCATTTGTAGTACAGTTACCCAAAATTAAACATTTCGGAAATCGATCTTGTTTGTTAAAGCCTAACAGAGGAGTGGGGCGCCTGGGCGGCTCAGTTGTTAAGCATCTGCCTTCGGCTCAGGTCATGATCCCAGGGTCCTGGGATTGAGCCCCACATCAGGCTCTCTGCTCCGCGGGAAGCCTGCTTTTCCCTCTCCCACTCCCCCTGCTGGTGTTCCCTCTCTCCCTGTATCTTTCTCTGTCAAATAAATAAATAAAATCTTTAAAAATAAAAAAATAATAAAAATTTTAAAAAAAGCATAACAGAGAGAAGCAGCCTCCGCGCTGAGCACAGAGTGTGACGTGGGGCTGATCTCACCACCCTGAGATCATGACCTGAGCCGAAACCAAGAGTTGGACACTTACCTGACTCTGCCACCCAGGCACCCCTGTCATGAGAATCTTAAGAGATTATATACATGTGCTTTGGGGCACAGAGTAACATGGTCCACACAGTAACTATAATTAGAAACTTCACTGTTAATCCTCAAGATGGTTGGTTCTTAAACTCCCTCGATCATTAAATCTTATTTATTCTACTTTTTAGTCTCTAAAATCTCTTTCTCCCTCATTCCATTCTTTTTTTTTTTTTTTTTAAGATTTTATTTATTTATTTGACAGAGAGAGACACAGCCAGAGAGGGAACACAAGCAGGGGGAGTGGGAGAGGGAGAAGCAGGCTTCCCGCTGAGCAGGGAGCCCGATGTGGGGCTCCAGAATCATGACCTGAGCCAAAGGCAGATGCTTAATAATTGAGCCACCCAGACGCTCCTCCCTTATTCTATTCTTTACAATATTGTCAGAGTTAACTTTCAAAAATAAACACACCTACTCAATGCTATTGTTCTCAAGCTTTAAAACATTTCATTTTTGAATAGCACGGACAATAACACTCTAGCAGTTTAGCATGGCATATAAGGTCCCTCTACAGTTCTTATCCAAATCAGTCTTCCTAGCCACATTTACTACACCTTTCTTCCTAAATTACCCTAGTGCTCAAGCTTCAATGAATCCATCCTATTCACTGATGCTTCTGTACCTTAACACTTGCTGTTAACCTTTGTCTGAAACAAGTTATACTACATCGTACTTGCTTTTCAAGATCCAGTACTCATTTCTTCTCTGCTTGGATCTCATTACCAGTGATCTCAGGCAGAGTTAGTCAGTCCTTTCTTGCCTAGCGCATCAAATTGCATTTTTCTTGCTTGCTAGATTCTTCTAGATGGGAGAGTTTTTGAGACCAGGGTATTATCTTTTCTTTTTATCCTCCGTTGAGTCCAGCACAAGGCTTAATGCTCTGCATAATTATTTGCTGAATTGGGAATGACTAAGGTTTCTAAAAGCTCAAGTAACCAAGTAGATGATGATACTCTACTATTAAGTGAAACATGGAGGGACAGATTTGGGTTTTGAGCATGTTTACTTTGAGATATTTATGTTACATTTAGGAAATACTTAGGAGATATTTGAAAATAGGACACAGGAAAAGCAGATCTGAGTGTCACTAGTAATTAGGTGATACTGCAAATCAAGGAAGTTGTTGAGGCCACATGTAGACAGAAGAGAAGACATATGAGAAGACAGTTGCACTAGTGACTAGGGGCAGGGAACAAGAAGAGAAATAAAACTGATAGCAGTTAATTTTATTCCTCTTTAATAGGATGTAATGGCCTGGAAAAAAATTTAGGGAAACAGATGTTATTTTTTTTTAAAGGATCATTTGTGTATGTGTATTTCTTTTAAAATGGGGTGTATATATATATATGCATGTGTGTGTGTGTGCGTGTGTGTGTGTGTATATATATATATATATATATATATATTTTTTTTTAGAGAGGGAGAGTGAGAAAGAGTCCCAAGCAGACTCCATGCTGAGTGTGGAGCCTGACAGGGGGACCAGTCCCATGATCCTGAGATCATGACCTGAGCCAAAATCAAGAGCTGGCTGCTCAACTGACTGTGCCACCCAAGCACCCCAATGGGATTAATATATATTTTTAAGAATGAACAAAATAGAGGGAATTAAGATAGTGGAGGAGTAGGGAACCCTAAATTTAAATTTGGTGCCTCAAATACAGCTAGATAGTTATCAAATCATTCTGAACACCTGCAAAATCAATTGGAAATCTGAGAAAAGAAATGCTGCAATTCTACAAATAGAAAAGCAATCGCTTTTTGCAAGGTAGGAAGTGGGGAGACTTGAATCTGGGGTGATATATTGGAGGATACGATGGAGGGGAGGGAGCTTGCTTAAGAAGGCTACTGCAAAGTATTATAAGCAGTGGAACACAAAATCGGAACTTTTAGAAGTCTGCTATAGTGTGGTAGTCCCTGGCTTAAAGGTGCTCAGGTGGCAAAGCAGGGCAGAATCCCAGGTGGGACACCTTGGTATCAGGATCCCAGGGTCACAAGAAGAATGGGGGTGCCTGAGTGTGGCAGATTTCTCAGGTACAAGAGTGGGGAACCCGGCTGACAACAGCCAGTTTAGGTGCTGGCTTTCTGCTCTGGGTTGCCATAAACCCGGGAACTGCTGCACGGTCGTGCTACTGCTCTTCTGGCGGGTGTCAAGCAAAAGGCAGAAGCATGGTGAGAGGAACAGCACAGGTCTTATCAGCAGGAAACTATAAAATTTGGAGTTTTGACACTCAGTTGTGTGCCTGGGATAAAAATGCTTGGCCACGGGCCAGGTGAACACAGAGTTCAGACAGAAACCAGGGAGACAAAAGTGACTGACTGCTTTTCTGTGAGGGCTCACTGGTGTAAACTTTCAGCTCCAGGACTAGAGAGCAGGGTGCAGCCATTTTCTTCACACCCGTCGGTGCTAAAAGCCTTCACGGAGCAAAACAGTGCCACATGGTGGAACCCAGAGTGGCTTACACTGAGCGCAGCCCACTGGCAAGGGAGGTACATTTCCATTAGGGCGAGGGCACTTGAGAATCAGTGCAACAGGCCCCTCCCCCAGAAGGCGAGCAGGAACAACTGGCTCGCACCAAATTTACTGATCATAGATGGCTACAGAGCTTCTGCTCTTGGGGAAAACAGTATATAGCATTTGTGGGGGTTTTTTATTCTTTAGTCTTTCAGTATTATTTTTTCAGTTATTTTCTTATTTTTTCAATTATTTTTATATATATGTTATATATTATTCTTTCTTTTCATTGTATTTTATTTTTGTGTATATATATATACATATATATATAAATTTTCTTTCTTATTTTGGGATCTAGTTTCCTTTAACAAGCAGACCAAAACACACCCAGGATCTAGTGTTTTGTGGGTTTTTTTGTTTCTTGTTGTTTTTTTGTTTTGTTTTGTTTTTTTTCTGATTTGTTTTGTGTTTTTTCTGTTGTTATTGTTGTTGTTCTCTTTCTTCTATTCTTTTCTGGACAAAATGATGAGACTGAGAAATTCACCCCAAAACAAAGAACAGGAGGTAGTACTCACTGCCAGGGAGTTAATCAATATGAATAAAAGTAAGATATCTGAACTAAAATTTAAAACAATGATTATAAAGATACTAGTGGGCTTGAAAAAAGCATAGAAGACACTAGAGAATTGCTTACTAGAAATAAAAGAACTAAAATCTAGTTAGGCTGAAATTAAAAATGCTACTACCAAGATGCAGTCCCAAATGGAGTCTATAAAAACAAGAATGAATGAGGCAGAAGAAGGAGTCAGTGATATAGAAGATAAAATGATGGAAAATACGCTGAAAAGAAGAAAGAAAACTGTTGGATCATGCAGGGAGACTTAGAGAACCCAGAGATTCTATAAAGTGAAATAATATCCAGATAATAGGGGTCTCAGAAGATGAAGAGTGGGAGAGAGGGGCAGAAGGTTTATTTGAACAAATTATAGCTGAGAACTTCCCTAACCTGGGGAAGAAAACAGGCATTTAAGTCCAGGAGGCACAGAGGAACCCCCCCCAAATCAATAAAAATAGGTCAGCTCCTCAACATATAATAGTGAACGTTGCAAATTTCAAAGATAAAGAGAAAATTCTGAAAGTAGCTTGGGGCAAGAGGTCCTTAATCTGCAAGGGTAGAAACAAGGCTGGCAACAGACCTGTCCACAGAGACCTGGCAGGCCAGAAAGGACTGGCATGATATACTCAATGTGCTAAATGGGAAAAATATGCAGCTAAGAATACTTTATCCTGTAAGGCTGTCATTCAGATTAGAAGGAGAGCTGAAGAGTTTCCAGGACAAACAAAAACTAAAGGAATTTGTGAACAGTAAACCAGCCCTGCAAGAAATATTAAAGGGGATCCTTTGAGTGAAGAGAGAACCCAAAAGTAACAAAAATTAGAAAGGAACAGAGACAATCTACAGGAACAGTGACTTTACAGGTAATACAATGGTACTAAATTCATATCTTTCAATAATGTAAATGGACTAAATGCTCCAATCAAAAGACATAGGGGATCAGAATGGATTTAAAAAAAAGATGCTGTTTACAAGAGACTCAATTTAAACCAAAAGACACCTCCAGAGTGAAAGTGAAGGGGTAGAGAACCATTTATCATGCCAGTGGACATCAAAAGAAAGCTGGAGTAGCCATCCTTATGTCAGACAAACTAGATTTTAAACCAAAGACTATAATGAAAGATGAATAAGGGCACTATATCATAATAAAAGGGTCTGTCCAACAAGAAGATTAACAGTTGTACATATTTATGCCCCTAACTTGGGAGCAGCCAAATATATAAAACAATTAATAACAAAATTAAAGAAACTCATTGATAATAATACAGTAATAATAGGGGACTTTAATACCCCACTCACAGCAACTGACAGATCAGTTAAGCAGAAGATCAACAAGGAAACAAGAGTTTTGAATGACCAGATGATCTGTATTTAACAGATATATTCAGAGCATTTCATCCTAAAGCATTTCATCCTAAAGCAAGAGAATACACATTCTTCTTGAGTGCACATGGAACATTTTCCAGAATAGATCACATACTGGGCCACAAATCAGGTCTCAATCGGTACAAAAAGATTAAGATTATACCATGCATATTTTCAGACCACCATGCTTTAAAACGTGAAGTCAAGCACAAGAAAAAATATGGAAGGACCACAAATACATGGAAGTTAAAGAGCATCCTACTAAAGAATGAATGGGGGCGGGGGGCGCCTGCATGGCTCAGTTGGTTAAGCGTCTGCCTTCGGCTCAGGTCATGATCCTGAGGTCCTGGGATCGAGCCCTGCATCGGGCTCCCTACAGGGAGCCTGCTTCTCCCTCTCCTCCCCGCTTATGCTCTATCTCTGTCTCTCAAATAAATAAATAAAATCTTAAAAAGAAAAAAAGGAATGAATGCGTGCGTCAACCAGGAAATTAAAGAAGAATTTTAAAAAATACATGGAAGCAAATGAAAGTGAAAACACTACAGTTCAGAATCTTTGGAATGCAGCAAAGGTGGTCCAAAGAGGGCAGTATATAGCAACACAGGCCTTTCTCAAGAAACAAGAAAAGTCTTAAACACACAACCTAACCTTACACCTAAAGGAGCTAGAAAAAGAACAGCAAATAGAGTGCCTGGGTGGCTCAGTCAGTTAAGCAACTGACTCTTGATTTCAGCTCAGGTTGTGATCCCAGAGTCCTAGGATCAAGCACAGCATCAGGGTTACCACTCAGCAGGGAGTCTGCTGCTCTCCCTCTTCCTCTGCCCCTTCTCCTACTTACATGTGTACTCTTTCTCTCTAAAATCTTAAAAAAAAAAAAAAGCCTAAATCTAGCAGGAGAAGAGAAATAATAAAGATTAGAGCAGAAATCAATGATATAGAAATCAAAACCTGTAGAACAGATCAATGAAACTAGGACCTGGTTCTCTGAAAGAATAAGATTGATAAACCAGTAGCCAGACTTATCAAAAAGAAAAAAGAAAGGAGGAGAGATCACAACCAACACCAAAGGAATACAAACAGTTATAAGAACATGTATATGAGCAACTATATGCCAACAAATTCGGTGATCTGGAAGAAATAATTGCTTTCCTAGAAACATATAAAGTACCAAAACTGAAACAGAAATAGAAAACCTGAACAGAACCATAACCACCAAGAAAATTGAAGCAATAATAAAAAATCCCCCAAAAACAAGAGTTCAGAGCCAGATGGCTTCCCAGGGGAATTCTACCAAACATTTAAAGAAGAAATAATAACCTATTCTTCTGAAGCTGTTTCAAAAAATAGACATGGAAGGAAAACTTCTAAACTCTTTCTATGAGTTTTACCTTGTAATACTTGGTAATACCAAGTATTACCTTGATCCCAAAACCAGACAAAGACCCCACCAAAAAGGAGAATTACAGACCAATATCCCTGAGGAACATGGATGCAAAAATTCTCACCAAGATACTAGCCAATAGGATCCAACACTACATTAAAAGTATGATTCATCACGACCAAGTGGGATTTATTCCTGGGCTCCAAGGGTGGTTCAACATCTGCAAATCAATCAATGTGATACACTACATTAATAAAAGAAAGAACAAGAACCATATGATCCTCTCAATAGATGTAGAAAAAGCATATGACAAAGTATAGCATCCTTTCTTGATTAAAACTTAACAGTGTAGGGTTAGAGGGAACATACCTCAATATCATAAAAGCCATCTACAAAAAGCCCACAGCGAATATCATTCTCAATGGGGAAAAACAGAGCTTTTCCCGTATTAAGGTCAGGAACACGGCAGGGATGTCCACTATCACTACTGTTGTCCAACATAGTACTAGAAGTCCTAGCCTCAGCAATCAGGCAACAAAAAGAAATAGAAGGCATCCGAATCGGCAAAGAAGTCAAACTCCCACTTTTCCCAGATGACATGATACTCTATGTGGAAAACCCAAAAGACTCCACCCCAAAATTGCTAGAACTCATACAGGAATTCAGCAGAGTGGCAGGATATAAAATCAGTGCACAGAAATCAGGTCGCATTTCTATACACTAACAATGAGACAGAAGAAAGAGAGATCAAGGAATCAATCCCATTTACAATTGCACCAAAAACCATAAGATACCTAGGAATAAACCTAACCAAAGGGGCAAAGGATCTGTATTCAGAAAACTAGAGAACACTCATGAAAGAAATTGAGGAAGACACAAAGAAATGGAAAAATGTTCCATGCTCATGGATTGGAAGAACAAATATTATTAAAATGTCTATGCTACCTAAAGCAATCTATACATTCAGTGCAATCCCTATCAAAATACCACCAACTTTTTTTCACAGAGCTGGAACAAATAATCCTAAATTTGTATGGAACCAAAAAAGACTCCAAATAGCCAAAGGAATGTTGAAAAAGAAAACTATAGCTGTTGGCATCACATTCTGGACTTCAAGCTGTATTACAAAGCTATAATCATCAAGACAGTATGGTACTGGCACAAAAACAGACACATAGATCAGTGGAACAGAATAGAGAACCCAGAAATGGACCCTCAACTCTATGGTCAACTAATTTTCAACAAAGCAGGAAAGAATATCCAATGGAAAAAAGTTTCTTCAACAAATGGTGCTGGGAAAATTGGACAGCCACATGTAAAAGAATGAAACTGGACCACTTTCTTACACTGTACAGAAAAATAAACTCGAAATGGATGAAAGACCTAAATATGAGACAGGAATCCATCAAAATCCTAGAGGAGAATGCAGGCAGCAACCTCTTTGACCTTGGCCATGGCAACTTCTTACTAGACACATCTCCAAAGTCAAGAGAAACAAAAGCAAAAAATGAACTACTGGGACTTCATCAAGATAAAAAGCTTCTGCACAGCAAAAGAAATAGTCAACCTATGGAATGGGAGAAGACACTTGCAAATGTCTTATCAGATAAAAGGCTAATATCCAAAATCTATAAAGAACTTACCAAACTCAATACCCAAAGAACAAAAAATCCAGTCAGGAAATGGGCTGAAGACATGAACAGACATTTCTCCAAAGAACACATACAAATGGCCAATAGACACATGAAAAAATACTCAACATCCCTTGGCATCAGGGAAATACAAATCAAAACCACAACGAGGTACCACCTTCCACCTATCAGAATGGCTAAAATTAACAAATCAGAAAACAACAGATGTTGGCAAGGATGCAGAGAAAGGGGAACCCTCTTACACTGCTGGTGGGAATGCAAACTGGTGCAGCCACTCTGGAAAACAGTATGGAGGTTCTGTGACAAGTTAAAAATAGAGCTACCCTATGACCTAGCAATTACACTACTAGGTATCTATCCAAAGGATACAAACATAGTGATTTCAAAGGGGCACATGTGCCCTAATGTTTATAGCAGCATTATCAACAATAGCCAAATTATGGAAAGAGCCCAAATGTCCATCAGCTGATGACTGGATAAAGATGTGGTATATATATCCAATGGAATATTACTCAGCCATCAATAAGAATGAAATCTTGCCATTTGCAACGACGTGGATGGAACTAGAGGGTATTATGCTAAGCAAAATAAGTCAGAGAAAGACAAATACTGTATGATTTCATTTATATGTGGAATTTAAGAAACAAAACAAATGAACATAGGGGAAGGGAAGGGAAAATAAGATAAAAACGAAGAGGGAGGCAAACCATAAGAGACTCTTAATGATAGGAAACAAACTGAGGGTTGCTAGAGGAGAGTTGGGTGGGGGTAAGGGGTAACTAGGTGATGGGCATTAAGGAGGGCATTTGATGTAATGAGCACTGGGTGTTATATGCAATGGATGAATCACTAAATTCTACCCTGAAACTAATAATACAGTATATGCTAACTAAATTGAATTTAAAGAATTTTAAAAAAGAAAAAAGTGAACAAAATATTATTACATTTTCATATATAATTGATTCCTGGCCTTTAACATCCTAAAATGGTTTCTCCTATCTGTGTAACTGAAAATTTTTAATGTAAAAGTGGCTGCAATATCAAATTATTGCAATTATGTATATTGAGATCAAACAGTTCATTATTTCTTTCAAGGGCAAGAATGTAATATATTTTTGCCTCTGGGGAGGGGGGAGTATGATCATTTTCATAAGAGAAGGAAGGATTCAGTGCTTTCTTTGTTTGTGGGTTTCCTCTTGTTCACTTTTGATCTAGATATTGGTGGTTATGTTCCAGTCCTCCTGCATGTGCCCAAGAGGATTGGGAGTGGAGTGGACACCAGCAGAAGCACCATTTTTTCCTGTAGACATTAGAAACAAGGAGCTTATTGCCCTGCTTGTCAAGGCTCAGGACAGAGAGGAGGAAGAAACAAGTATAAAGGTTTTGGTTTTGGAAAGAAGTTGGAATCTCCTGACCGTGGGACCTTAAGATCCACAAAATTGCTGAAAGAAAAAGTACTACCTTATTGAAAGGTAAGACATTAAACTGTTTTAAGGTTTAAGCCGTTTTAGCCACAGTAGCATGTCTTCCTAAGCTGTGAAATCAAGCAGTCATTTCTGCTAAGCCAAAGTTTTTGTGAAATAATCACCCATCCAGCCTTCCTGGTGAGATAGAGACCTGTATTGCTCAAGGGATGTTTATAGTGAGGGAGAGCCTTTACAAAATTGTACTCATTTTTAAATTGACATTTACTGAATGCCAGGCACTGTGGTAGGCCTTGGATATACAGAGATTAATGTGTCAGTCACCCTACCTATCTTCCAGAAGTTCTCATTCAAGGAAAAGAAAAAACTGATATTTGCAATGTGATAAGTGCTATAATAAATAGGTCACATGTGTAATAAGAGTGGTCTAAATCTGAAGCAGTAATGTTTGTGTCCCAAAGGATTAATGGAAGCTCATGAGGTTGGAAGAAAGGGATGGGCATTTGAGGTAGAGAGAATTATATGTTTAAAGACATAGGTATGAAAGAGGGTGCTGTACTGGAAGAACACACCAAATTGCAGAAATTACTATCTGATGTTTGCTATGGGGCAGAAGGGGGGCAAGTGATGAGATGTTGCTAGGTGAGAGTGGACTAGTTATGGAGGTCTTGTTGCATGCTAAGGAAATTTTAACTTACTTATTAGCCATGGGGAAGCATTGAAGATGAAAAAAAATTGTGGGACTACCTGAGTTCCAAGATGGGTAGGAGAAAAAATAAGTATGATGGTTTTAAAAGAAGTATGTACCTGTAGCTCTCAACTGGGCCCAGTCTCTTGTCTTTCCTTTTTTGCTAATAGTCCTCGTATCCTTGTGTTCTTACTAGGTTGATTCTAAACTTTGTAGGTTACTGGAGAGTAGGATTTTGATTTAGACTATTGAGGACTAACTCTCCAATCTGTGTCAACCTTGAACACCTTCCAAAGTGTATTCATGTCTCAACCTAAAATAATTTTCTTCATTCTGGAGAGAAAGCTATAAACCCAAGAGTAAAGATTCTGGCTGATTAAATGCTGAAACAAGGAGGTGGCCAACCTTTCTTGTCTTTAAAAACAGGGTTATAAATTTATGGTGACCTCAAGGAAAAGAAAGTCATCCTAAGAGAAGTCAGACTTGATCCTGAAACCTGCAGGAATTAATTTGAGGACTTATTAAAGGGCCCTGGTTGCAGTAGAGAGGTCAGACACAAGGTACAGATTTTGGAGTGGCTGGTCGCTGGAGTATTAGTTGACTATCCTATTAGAGGAGCTCAAGACTCAATGAAGTAAGTCAAACATTTAGGGACCAGTGAGAAGATGGTGACCCTGGTGGAAGAGCTGGGTGAAATGTTTGAATAGGGATATCTGCATTCTATGGATTGTGACCTTCACTAAGATAAGGAAGGGTAGTTATTGGACCCATGACATTCAAATGGTAGATTTCAATGACACTCAAAGATCTTGCTGTATACTTTAACCAGGAGGAGTACAGTCAGGCTGGGCAAAGGGCTCTGTATAGGTAATGATGCTGGAGATCTGTCAGAATCTGATCTCAGTGTGGCAGTTAGTTTCAAAACCACATGTAATCTAGTTGGAGCAAGGAGAAGAATTGTATTTGAAGAAATACATTTCAAAAAGCATCTGCCAAGATTGAGAGGCTGAATTGAAAGTCAAAGATCTCAGGCCAAAAGCAGAACATTTCTATAAAATTAGTCCAAAAAACAGAAACTGGAGGGAGGATCGAAAAATTCTTAAAAGATGTCTTGAAGTACTCAAAATGAGATGCATCAAGAGTTGTAGGCCATAGTCTTCAGAGCTATCTGTGACCTATAAAGTTTCTGTATGTCCTATAAAGTTTTACCCTCTTTAGGTTAGAAGCTCTAAAGTATGATAATGGCTTATAGGAAGAAGAATAGATTGACAGTTGAGGTATGTGGGAGTTGACACAGAAAATCTTTTTTGACAGAAAGGAACATTCAAGGAGTGAATTTGAAAATGATTAACAGCCTGAGCTCAGCCCTCATATAACAGACAGGTCTCATACTGGCCCTCTAAATAGTGCTGTGGAATAGACTTTAAATATATTTACATTTAATTCTACTAGATACTAGTTTATCTAGTTTCAAATTCTAGTCAGAGGTAAAAAGTATTTTGAATGGGGGTACCTTGGTGGCTCAGTTGGTTAAGCATCTGCCTTCGGCTGTCATGATCTCAGGGTCCTGGGATCGAGCCCTGCATTGGGCTCTCTGCTCGGTGGGGAGCCTGCTTCTCCCTCTCCCTCTGCCTGCCGCTCCCCCTGCTTGTGCTCTCTCTCTCTGTCTCTCTAAAATAAATAAAACCTTAAAAAAAGTATCTTGAATGTACTGAACCTAAGAGAATTGTCATTCAGATTCAGAATTAAAAAAAATGTATTTAAAAAATTTTTTTTTTAATTTAAGATTTTATTTGAGAGAGAGTGGGAGAGAGAGCACAAGAGGGGGAGGGGCGGAGGGAGAAGCAGGCTCCCCACTGACCAGGGAGCCTGACGTGGGGCTCAATCCCAGGACTCTGGGATCATGACCTGAGTCCAAGGCAGACACTTAACTGACTGAGCCACCCAGGCACCCCCAAAATTATTTTTTTAAAAGATTATTTATTCATTTATTTATTTATGAGAGAAAGAAAGAAAGTACGTGCTCACAGGGAAAGGAGCAGAGGGAGAGGGACAAGCAGACTCCATGCTGAGTGCAGAGCCCAATGTGGGGCTTGATTTCAGGACCCTGAGATCATGACCTGACCTGAAACCAAGAGTCAGATGCTTAACTGACTGCACCACCCAGGCACCCCACAAATTCAGAATTCTTAATAGAAAGTATATGATTTTAATGGGTACAGAGGAGATTTTGTCATTAGCAAACTTATTTTAAGTCTAAGAAACTGCATGTTGGAGGATCAGGAGGTCCTGAATAGACCTGAGAGCCTCTGTCTTTGGTAGGAAAGCACTAGGTGTAGATTTTGAAATGCCTTTAGTTAAGTATTTGCAACTTTATGAGTGTTGAATAATTCATCCTAGAAAGACATCCTCTAGTTAAAGAATTTTTTTTTTTAATTTTCATAATGATTTGTATTGTACTCCCTTATAGAAAGTAAAGAATTTGTTGTGGTTTTACTCTTTAACATTTTTTGGGCATAAGACAAAATGAGGGTGCCTGGCTGGCTCAGTTGGTAAAGCATGCAACTCTTGATCTCTGGGTTGTGAGTTCAAGCCGCATATTGGGGGTAGAGTTTACTTAAAAAAAAAAAAAAAGACAAAATAGGTTTACTGTGTGATTAAAAAAAAAAGCAAATCATAACCCAGTGTAATAGTTCTTCAACCTATGTAGCTCAGTAAGAGATTAGCATTTATCCCTATTTGAAATTGATTAGAATTAAAGGTTTTAAGAAATGTTTTATTTGTGAACATTCAGGGCAGCATTTCAGAATGCTCTGATTTTTTTCAACATGTTTGTATGATTAAGAAAGATGTATATGTTAACTTATTTATGAACTGGGCTGGGACAATATGTTATACTAGTATATGTATTATGTATTTGTAACGTTTTTGTATATCATTTGATATTCAAAACACTAAAATTAGTAAAGCAGATATTATCTCTGTTTTACAAATGAGGAAGAGTGAGACTCCGAGGCTGAAAATACCACGTGAAGTCACAGAGTTAAACTTTCAACATTACTGCATCAGGGTTTCTTTGAGATGAGCATAATTCAGTTTTATAGGCACAGACTGGCTTTGTCTCCTTTTTATTGTCTTAGTCATTGCTTTCAACAGACAGCTTTCTACACAAGCCCGGAAAATGATTGTGAATATCTGTAACAGGGATAAACATTTGTTCCTATCAACAGTTACTGAGAGAAGGTAGCAACATGTTCTGAGGTTACAAGAACACAACATCCTTATTACAACCATTAACACTGGCTAAAACGGCATAGTTAATCGTTATTAAAATGTTTTTCTTTTTCCAGGAGGACTAACAATACTTAAGAATTACTTTTATTATGCTTATACCTAATATTAAAGTTCTAGAAGCAAATTTATGTGTGCTTTTGAAGAGTGGTAGGAAATTTTTTGGTTTTGATAGTTTCATTTCTTTTGTTCAGATTAATCTTATATGGTTATAAAATTCTGTTTGACTTTAACAGATTATAAACTACAGCCATTTTCTGAAATATCCTATGAAATTGGGTATCTTGTTATTTTACAGGATGAAGAAACACGAAAAGATTATGACTACATGCTGGATCACCCAGAAGAGTACTATAGCCATTACTACCACTACTACAGCAGGCGCTTAGCCCCTAAAGTGGATGTTAGAGTTGTGATTTTGGTCAGTGTATGTGCTATTTCAGTGTTTCAGGTGTGTATTGATGGAGGAGTGTGTCTACATGTGCACGTTGCCTAGTGCTGGTCATTAAAACTGAATTAGAAGTACCTTTTTATAAAATTTTACCTGTACTTGAGACTGATTTTTTTAGAATAGAAAAATATTCATTTATTCAACCAATTGATTAACACTGGAATCTTTGTCAGTTGTAAATCCAAGCAATTGATGATAAATGTCATTATATAATAAGAAAACCCAACAACAGATCTTTTTCTCATTGTTCCCTTTAGAGTATTTCCCTCCTAACCTGATAATATTTTGTAGGACTTTTCAATGATTTCCCATTAAATTTGTGAAAAACCTGAGCTTCTTGATATGACCTGACAAGTCTTGGCACCTATCCACCATCACTGTAACGACCAAAAATGTCCCACGCATTTCCACTGTCTGCTAAGGGCAGTTTTGCTTTGATTGAAAACTACTGAAGTAGATTAAAAGAGTAGTAATCTTTCATGTTTTAAATGTCACACAAATTTAACTTCAGCTTGAAATGAGTTTTTCCTACTATTATTCTTAAACTAACCACAGCTATCTTGTCTTCTTTTAGAGGGAAAGAACATGTCAGGTGACTAGAATAAATCAATTTGCTAGTCTGAAAAATGCTTCTCTAGTTTAATTCCCAGAAATGAGATTTACTTTATATGACAAAAAGAATTACTTATTGAAAACTAAGGTTGTGGATTTTAAATGTATCTGCTTTTGCAGAAATATTTTCCTTCCAAAGGGGAAAGCAGGGATAATTTTACCTTTCTGTTTTAGATAATGTAATACCCTAGTAACATTCCCCCCCCAGTCCTAATAGAGTGCTGCTATAGTATTTCAAGATATTATTGGTGTAACTGCAATATTCATTCAGTAAAAGAGCAAATGTGTGGAAATGTGAATAGGACTTTTTCTGACAATTAACGAAAACGCTTTGTGTATATTTATGAAATAAGTTACGTGTTTTCCAGTCAGATAAGAGTTCAAACATATTAGAATCCTTTACTTCAGAATATGATGAGCATTACTGTGATAGATCGAGACGGTTTAGGGAAGAGATGGGAATGAATATAGTTGCCTGAGTCTATATCCTGTGATTTTTCTTTTTTTTAAACAGGTTCTTCACTGGCTAGTTTTGCCATGTAACTCTTCCCCCCAGAATGTAGGTCACAGTCTCACAGTCTTAAAAAAAAAGAGAGATTTCTTAATAGTGATCTAGGGAAAGCCAAATGGTAGATGTGAAATCACAGGTGTGGTGTGATTCTATTGATTTATCCCCTAATCTTGGGTATCTCCTGTCTGAATTAATGGCTTTTTGGCCTAGCTTAGGGCTTACCTGATTTATCCAGCCTCAGGTCCCATGTACGTGTGGGCATTATTCAATTTTATCTTTTATTTACAGAGAAAGATGATTGAGGTCCCTATTTTTTTTAATTAAGTAAGCTCTATGCTGAATATGGGGCTTAAATTCATGACCCCACTAAGCCAGCCAGGCACCCCTTGAGGTCCCTATTTTTAATCAGAATTGCTTTGGGTGGGGGGGGATGGTGTTCACCAAGGTGCATTTTGGTAGTAAAATGACCCATTTTTCTTTGTTAAATATTTCAGTTTTTCAGCTGGTGGAACAGCTACGACAAGGCAATCAGCTACCTAGCCACAGTGCCCAAATACCGTATCCAAGCCATGGAGATTGCCAAGCAGCAGGGGCTACTCAAAAAAGCCAAAGAGAAGGGCAGAAACAAAAAGTCCAAAGAGGAAATTCGTGACGAGGAGGAGAATATCATAAAAAACATTATAAAAAGTAAAATAGATATAAAGGGAGGCTATCAGAAACCCCAGATATGTGATCTTCTCCTGTTTCAAATTCTCTTAGCACCTTTTCACCTGTGCTCATATGTGGTCTGGTATTGTCGATGGATCTATAATTTTAACATCAAAGGCAAAGAATATGGGGAAGAAGAAAGACTATATATCATACGAAAATCCATGAAGATGTCGAAATCTCAGTTTGATAGTCTAGAAGATCATCAGAAAGAAACTTTTCTTAAACGAGAGCTCTGGATAAAGGAGAATTATGAGGTGAGTAATTATTTGCTGGGATTTTTGTGTCCTCTTACTTATCTAAGTTAAAATTTGGTGTAGGGGAAGGGATCACAGAAATGCACTCCAGTTTCTGAAATCCAAGATTTAAATAATGAATAAAGATCTTATTTTTATTGAAAGTGTGACCGTATTTGGTAGTGGGACAGTGGGTTTTTAACCTGTAATTTGTCTTAAAAGATGAACTTCAAATATTTTAACTGGCTCATGCTGAAAATCTTAAGAATGGTCTAATTTGTTATGTTAAACTGCAGTGGGATAATATGTATGTTTGCAAGGATGTTACAACAACTTTACGTTAATTGCTCTAATTAAAATTTGTTCTTCCCCAAATTTTCTTTCAGTCATGTAAACTTAGCTACAGGGATTAAAAAACAAAACAGGGAAGGAATAAGACATGGAAATTTTGTTGAAATAACTTCATTTCAAAATAGAGCACAGAATCTTCTGTATAACTAACTTATATATGAAAAGTTACTTTTATTTTTTAAAAAATGCCTCTAAACTTTGGGCAGTTTAATAAATGTTATATTCTGTAGTTGTCAGCTACACCAGTTACCTTGAGGTGATCATGTGCTTAGCTAAAGTCTTAGAGGAACTATTTATCTCATCATAATAATATTATTTTAGGTTTTGGGTAAAATTACTTGGCTAATGTATTAAAGATAAGAATAAAGCACAGTGATGGGGTACCTGGCTGACTCAGTCAGTAGAGCATGTGACTCTTGATCTTGCGGTCCTGAGTTCAAGCCTCACATCAGGGTAGAGTTTATTTAAAAAACAAACAAAACAAAAAGAACACAGCACAGTAAAATCTTCCTAAGAAATCTGAATATATTTGTGTTTTTAGTTTCGTAGACATTCCTTTTTATATGTGGTATACTAAATATATTTTACTGAAAGTAGAGTTCCAGTCTGAATTATATTTAAGTAACTTACTATGAATTGCCAGATTGTTTTGGCAAGTAGATATAGTTGGCCTGCTTGTAAATAACATAAAAATGGAAGGTAACATACTATTTTGCTCCTAAAGTATTTGAAAAGTTTTCTCTTAAGTAGGGTAAGCAGTCCAGTTCACAAAACTGTATCTTTCATGGAGTACTACCCTGGGCTGAATTACCATGTTATTATATGAGGTGATCTTAGTCATTACTTCCTAAAATTTGGAAGTAAAGTCATTTCTTTCTAAAATTTGATGCAACTGGTTATGAAAATTTGTCCATTTAGTTTCAACTGACATCCACAAAAAGTTATAGAAACGAAGATTTTCTTTGTCCTTAACCTGCATGGTTTATTTGACCCTCTTTGGGAACCTTAATAAAATATTTTGAAAAACCAATAATTATCTTTAAATTTGGAGACAGTGGTATATATAAAGGTCATTTTATTCCTTGGTTAGGATCAACAAATACTGAAAGTCATCAGTTAAATTTTCAAAGGACCATATTAAATAGTGTGATTCTTTAAGATTGGACATTAGTTGTAGAGAGGAAATGTTTAAACTCTTTAAACTCAGCTGATGGATGATGTCAATGAGGAAAAGAATGTATTCTCAGGTTACAGAAATCAGTGACAAAAATTACTAAGTTCTTGTACAAGTTTTTTTTTTTTTTTTTTAATTTAACACCAAGTGTTAAGGTGCTTAACTGCTTAGTATTTTTAGATGCATGGTCTACAGAAGACAAACCAGTACATTCATAGGAAACTTTTACCTAAAATGTAATTTGAAAAATGTAAATATGCGTAAAGGTAATGACAAATGTTTCCCTTTGGATGGTAAAGTAATTTAGTGTTATTTATACTTACAGGTTTATAAACAAGAACAAGAGGAAGAACTAAAGAAAAAATTGGCAAATGACCCCAGATGGAAGAGATACAGAAGATGGATGAAGAATGAAGGGCCTGGACGGTTAACGTTTGTGGATGATTGAGGATTGCTGAATGCTACTATGCTAAACCTTAATTGTGATATTTTCATAACTGAATTATTTTAGAAATGTATCAACTGCTCCTCAGCAGTACTTAAAACTCCTCAAATATGTGATTAAACAGAATAATGTAGAAATTTAAACTTCCCCTTAAAACTTTATACATAAGACATTTATGATTGTTCAATTTTTATAACCTATTTGTGGATTTTGTTAAATGATCTGAAGATTTACTTGTTGCCATTTAAAATTTTTATATGTTTAGTTAAAAGATTTGACATGAAAATTTATTAGATACCATTTAAAATTTTTACGTGTTAAGTGTTTATTCTTTACAAGTGCTTCCTTATTCTTGGTTATAGTGCTACATTGTTCCGCTTCCATGGCCTCTAATATTTTCACAAAACATAAAAAATTATAACAGCATTTAATTACATTGTGAGTGTCTTTAGACATGAACTTCTTCAGCAAAATGATTTCAACTGTCATGTCATCTTCATCACAGTCATTCTAGGATTGAAATATGTTCAAAATACCTCTCTAGGAGAGTCTTCTGCCAGAATATGCTGATACTATTTTTCCCCCTGTCATAATATTCTTAATAAGATCAGAAACTCTCCAAGAGAGTGAATCAACCTTCATGTCCTTGTAGGATGATCTTGATTACAGTCATTATAAGACTATAACTGTATTTTCAAACATTTTTTCCAGAAGACACCTTAAAAAGGTCTTTTGTACCATAGTATTGCTTTCCCAACCCCCTTCAGTTAAAAAAAAAAAAAATGACAGAGCAGAAATAGCATACTGAAAAGTTGTTCATGTATTACGAAGTCCTTGAGCCATGGAAAATCCAGCGTACGTGAGTGTATTTACGTGCATTTAAACCAGAAAGAGGAGGTGCATGGCTGTGTGCTGTTCTTTCAAACAATGAAATATATGTTTTATACATGTGGAAGTGAAGTAATTCACACATAAATTGACTGAAGCAAGTATGATACTGCATCAAGGTATCGATACACAATCATGATAGTGAATCAGTACTCCTGTTAAAGGATTTATCTCATTGCTTCATATTAATAAAATGGTTGCAATATATCACAAGTTTGTTGGTATGGCATTTTGAATCAAGGATTAACATAATTGCTTTTGTATTATATAGTTTTAAAAGATTAGTGTAGATAATAGATATACAGAGTCTGTTTCTAGCTAAAAGAAAGTAGGGCTTTCTGGAGCTCAGCCCAAATATGTGATATATACAAAGAGGCAGGAGGGAGGAGTTTTGACCTTGTGAGTCATTTAGTCTGTGAGTGAGGGCCTCAGTTACCTTAATAGATAGAAAGTTGGGGGAGGACTTTAACTAGATTATCAGTAGGACCCCTTTGCTGTTCTAAAATTCTGAAATATATTTTTCTAAGGCACTTGCCCCTCTGTTAAAATTTCAAACTTCTGGTATTCTAAGTATTTTTTTGTTACACCTAGTAATAAGGAATAATAAAAGGACTGGGTATGTTAGCATTCATAAAGGTTGGCTGATACAAACAATGTGTGTTGGAAATTATTTTGCATATCTGCTAAATTATTGTATTTTTCCCTGGCTTTATTGAAACCTCATTTCTGGAATCACCCCCAGCAGCCTTCTCCCTTGGTAAAAGTTTGGTCATTCTTTTAGAATCAGGGTCATTGCATGGGTCAAGATAAATGGATTCTCCTTACAGAAGGACTATGATTTTTCTCTTTCCTTCCCTCAACAAAATATGCTTCAAAATCCTAGAGTGAAGGAAGAGCCATTAGTTGTGTCATTCAAGTACTATGAATAATCTTTATTCATACTCTGTCCATCCCCCACCAAAAAACCAAAAGCTTCTCAATTTTAGAACCATCTGGAGGAGAATCCTAGGTGGAGGATCCCACAACCTCACTAGTTAGATATTTTTTCTTGTGCTCCGTTTTAAGGCTACCCTATCACCATTTCCTTTTGTTTGACATGTAGGGGTTTATAGTGCATAGTTGTTCACTGCTATCTATTATCACTCTATATAATTGAGGTCTGTGCTAAAATTACTCTTAGGATCATATTCATGTCAAATATCTTCATGAGAGATTCCACTGCTAGCCCTTTCCTCAGTGGTCTTTCTTTCCCTCCCTCCCTCCCTTCCTTTTTAAAGCCCTTTCCCTCAGTGGTCTTCTTCCTTCCTTTCCTTTCCTTTCCTTTTTCCTTTCCTTTTCTTTCTTTCCTAAGATTTTATCTATTTATTTGACAGAGAGAGAGGGCACAAGCAGTGGGAGCGGCAGGTAAAGGGAGAGGGAGAAGCAGGCTCCCCGATGTGAGGCTCAATCCCAGAACCCTGGGATCATGACCTGAGCCGAAGGCAGGCACACTTAACCAACTGAGCCACCCAGGTGCCCTTCAGTTGTCTTCTTTATGAATTCTCCAAGTTCTACAAATCAGAGGTTGCTGTTTCATTGAACATCTATACACATAATCTTAAAAATTATGGTAGATAGGATTTTTAAGTGTTACATGAAAAAAATAGTTGAGATTAGAGAATATTTTAGTACTACTGAATTTATGTTTAGAAAATCATAGTTCATTTTCTTTGAGATTCTTTTTTTTTTTTTTTTTTTTACTTTGGACAGGGTAATAAACTTTTAACTCCCAAACCTTGGAGATATTTTGCTTGAATGGAAGCCATCGCTAAGCTAAGCTAACATTCAGCTAGTATTATGAACCAGTCTACTGGCCCCAAACCAAAGTTTTGTGAAAAGTAAAGATAAATGGCTTCTATTAGACATTATTATAAATAGATCTAGCTACTTTAAGACATTAAGTCAGACATGATCTCGAGTTGCAATTGTGCATTTGAGGGAGATAAATACTGGTATTGACACAAACTAGTGTATGGATGAAGTATTTAATCTTATTTGCAAAATGCAATACTCTTCACATTTAAGAATGGGTTAAGGCCAAATCTAGAACCTAATAACTCAATAAAATTTGCTAAACAAATTATTTTACCTTTCTGGTTTCCTCATCTGTGAAATGAGGGGATCTTTTTAGATAATTAGGATTTAACATTCTAATATAGCCTGCAAATTCATATAGGTTTAGGGTCTGAAGTAGATTAGATTGCCTGCAATTGGGAAATGTTATGGGTATTAAAAAGCTACCTAATTAGTTGTAAACTTTAATCAGATTCTTAGCATTTGAAGGATTCAGAGTATCCCTGACAATTATGTATGGAATGGATCACATGGTCTTAGGTCAGTGACAAATGGGGTTTCTTAATAGACCCATCCTCCTGGGTGTCATTAGGGATGGAGAAACTTCGTCCCCTTCAACAGTTCTCCTTTTATAACCTCAGGAAGAGTGAGCCAGATGCAGTGGAAGGGCTCAGTCAGGCTTTGCAGCCAGATAGACCAAGATTTGGTTTCTGACTCTATAAATGACCAGTAACTTGACTTTGGGCAGGTTAACCTCTGAACCTCATTTTCTCATTTTTAATAGTAGGTTTACTAACTACACAGGATTCTTGTGAGAATTAACCAAGACAAGGGTAAAGTATTGGCATATGTTAAGTGCTCAATAAATGGGTTTTCTTGCGTTTAGAGGAAACAGGGAAGAGTCATTTTCATTTGTTAAAATCCATGTTAACAGGAGTGTGTTTAGTGATGACTACAAACCCCTTGTTTCTTTATTCTTTTAATAGGTATTTGAATCTCTTACCTTGGGCAGGGTACTGTGCTAGAGTGGGAAAGTGATGCCCCTTAGGGCTGGGATTATATATTTTACAGGCAGCTACCTGGCTCTTGTTGCATTTGAGGTAGAAGTTGAAGCAGCTGAGATGACAACTCAAGAAAGACTGAACTTTCAGGGACAACAAACAACATCAGCTACTTGCTAGTTTACGGCCTACATTCACTGCAGGGACACTGTCAATGAGATAAAGAGGCAGGCTTGGAACAGCTGTTCAAAAGGACAAGGAGCCCTAAGTTCCACTGCCTCCCAAAGTCTCAAAAATGCCTGTGAAAATCTCTCTGGAGAAGCTACACCTACAAACCTGCTAGTGAGCCTTTAGCTCCTGCTTCATTATTCTAAGTTCTAAATGCAATGGGTGTAAGAAGTGAAATAGTTTTTTTATGGTACATTATACTGTGTCACATGAAATACAGCTGTTAAAGCGTTTTCCTGTTTCTTTTAAATCATTTTAGAAAACTGAAGGTATATATTGTTGTCATTCTGACATAACGTTGGCAGAAATACAAACCTTCCCATTATATATCATATATATCATTTTTTAAAACATGTATTTACTTACTTGAGAAAGAGAGCGAGAGAGCAAGCAAGTGGGGGTGGGGCAGAGAGAGGGGGAGAGAGAATCTCAAGCAGACTCCCTACTGAGTGCAGAACCCGACTTGGAGCTCAGTCTCATGGCTCTGAGGTCAGGGCCTAAGCCAAAATCAAGAGTTGGCTGCTTAACCAACTGAGCCACCCAGTCACCCCTCATTATTTTTATGGAGAAGAGTTATATGAAGCTCCTTTTCTGGAAAAATAACCCACGGTTAGTAAAAAGGTGACAAAAACACAGGTCAGAGGAGTGAAGAATTATATACATTATAACAGAAACAAAACATTTGTCCTTACAAGGACACTGACAGGGTGCCTGGGTGGCTCAGATGGTTAAGCATCTGCCTTCGGCTTAGATCATGATCCCGGGGTCCTGGAATCAAGTCCGCATCGGGCTCCCTGCAGCTTGGGGAGCCTGCTTCTCCCTCTGCCTCTCTCTGTCTCTCATGAATAAATAAAATCTTAAAAAAAAAAAAAGACACTGACATTTCTAAAAAGTACTGAGATTCTTAAAAACAGTGGAAATTAGTAAGTTCTTATTATTTTACTTCAAGTTTTTAAATTCTAGTTGACACATATGGTAAAACTGGTTTTAGGTGCAGACTTGAGTAATTCATCACTTACATATAACACCCACTGCTCATCACAAGTATCCTCCTTTAATCCCCATTACCTATTTAGTCCATTCTCCATCCACATCCCTCCATCAACCCTGTTTGTTCTTTATATTAAGAGTCTCTTATGGTTTGCGTCCCTCTTTTCTTCCCTTCCCCATGTTAATGTTTTGTTTCTTAAATTCCACATATGAGTGAAATCATATGGTACTTGTCTTTCTGACTGACTTAACTTCGCTTAGCATAATACCCTCTAGTTCCATCCACGTCGTTGCAAATGGCAAGATTCCATTCTTTTTGATGGTTGAGTAATATTCCAGTGGATATATATGCCACATCTTCTTTATCCAGTCATCAGCTGATAGACATTTGGGCTCTTTCCATAATTTGGCTATTGTTGATAAGGCTGCTATAAACATTGGGGCGCATGTGCCCCTTCGAATCACTATGTTTGTATCATTTGGATAAATACCTAGTAGTGCAATTGCTGGGTTGTAGAGTAGCTCTGTTTTTTTAACTTGTCACAGAACCTCCATACTGTTTTCCAGAGTGGCTGCACCAGCTTGCATTCCCACCAGCAGTGTAAGAGGGTTCCCCTTTCTCCGCATCCTTGCCATCATCTGTTGTTTCCTGAGTTAATTTTAGCCATTCTGATAGGTGTGAGGTGGTAACTCACTGTGATTTTGATTTGTATTGTAAGTTCTTATTTTAACCAAGAAAAAAATGGGTAACAAATTTTTTAAATAATATATTGGTGATCTGCGCATTTTAGCTGGGGTAAGAAGGAAAGGATTCTCTGTCCCTGGGCCTCACCTATTTTCAGAGCTCTAGAAATAACTACATCTGTGGGAACAGACTCTACTCCTCCAGATGAGCAGTGACTTCTCTTGGAAGCTAAAATGAAAGTTCTTTTCCCTACTCCTACTTTGTGAGATACTACGTAAGTCACTTTCCTTAGTGGCTCTTAGTTTCCTCATCTCTACAATTGGGATGGATTACATTATATGAAGGTCTCTTCACTCTGAAGTTCCATGATGCAAAAATGATGGATGAGAAGACATTTTGGTAAAGAATAAAGCAAAAACACAGATGGTCAGTGGCACCAAGCTTGCCTGTCTATGGATCACTGTGGGAGGCTCTATGCTAGAACCTTGTTGTTTCTTTCCAAGTCAGACCATTCCTCTCCAAGAGAGTAGCACAATCAATCATACAGAGGTGGGCAGAAATAGTGGGTGTGTACAGCATGAAAAAGGGAGATGGGACTCACCTCTGAACATTTTCTGCTACCTGTGGTTAACACACAGGTATTACATCATGTGTCTCCTCACTGTGGGCAGCCCCAAGCTGTCTTTTCTAAATGGAGATAAACTCACTGCTTCAGCTGTCATTGTGCTGTGCAGATGTCTTCCATATCAGCATCTTGCCAGTTAACATTTCTAACTACCTAGAGGCACACAGCATTACAGCTGAAGACTTGGTTTCTCCTAAGCCAAACTCATCTTTGTTCTTTACTCCTCCCTTTAAGCCTAGGACTGTTTCCTAACATCTGTCACAGGCACCAGTTCTAGCCTGCTCTCTGCTTCAGAACCTTTACCCCATTTCCTTTGCATTTTATAACCGCCATGGAATATGCCTGATTTAGTCTTTTTAATTTGTTCTCCATCCCACCTTTGTAGTCCTACCTAGGGCCTCATTCCAGCCACCCTCTCCACCAAAAAGACAAAACAAAACCATTATTGAAGTCATTTTGTTTCCCCAGTTTCAGTTTATTTTGTATCCTCATCCCAGATTAACATTCCTAAAATGTGTTACCATGTGGCTATACCACTGTTTGCCACAAACTTTTCTATTTCTTTTGAGGTTTTCTGTGACTTTGAGTCTTATCAGCTTTGTATCTTCTATTGCTCACTAGAGCCTTCTCCATTCGTCATTCATTCCCTCCATGTATAGATGGCCTGCTCTCCCCTCACTCCCCTGTGCTCTGTGCCATGTGCAGGACTCAGATTTTCAAAGTCTTGGTCCTGCCATTTATGAGGAGCTTTCCCTAACCCTTCCACTCTGTATATCTTTGCTCTGAGTTCTTTGCCACACCTTTTTGACACATGACCATTCTACTCGCCTTACTCACCAATCTAGTAATGTTCCCAACATGTAGTTTCATCTTTTGACTAGAATGTAATTTAAGTTTTGTGGTAAGGAAACTTGTCACTAGAGAGGGCTTTAACATTTGCAAATCTGCTCGTCATAAGAAAAATTTTAACACCGCAAAGACTGAACACATAGCTCACAAAATAAAAAGAAATGTTCAGTCTCAACACTTAAGATATTTAAGAGATTTGAGATGCAATATTTCATCTATTAGGTTAGTAAAGATAAAGAACCACAACATAGAATTGTGAAGGTGCAGAGAAATAAGCAGTCTTCTGGTGGGAATAGCAGTTGATTGCTACCACCTTCTGGAGGATCAAATTGGGAAAAGTGTAAGAAACTGTTTATATTTTTAGTCCATCAATTCCACTTTTAGGAATGCATTCAAACCCTGCTCCCAAACCAAACATGTACGAAGCTGTATGTTTAAGGAGGTCATCACAATGCTAAGTAATAGGGCGGTAGGTAAGTTATGATCCAGTTGTACAATGGAATATCATGCATTCATTAAAAGTAATAGGTGTAGGGTATATCTTTTCTGACTGCTCCTGGCCCCCTTCTGGTATCAGCATCTGGTTTTCCTTTGGGGAACCACTCTTCCCTTACCCCCCTCAGTCCATGTAGTTTGGGTGTCTTAGCTTGGGTTTCTCAGAGAAACAGACTCTAAGAGATTTTCATGCAGAAAGTTTACTGGGGGGAGTGTCAAAATCAACCCCTGTGGGAGAGGCTAGGGAGTGAGGATTGGGCAGAGGGAGGAGGTGAACTGTGACGTAGTTGCCATAAAGGCCTCAGATGATCCCAGCAAGGAGCTGTAGAGGTGGGATCATCTTTCAGTGTTGTTCTGACTCGAGGCAAGGGGGTTAGGGTTTGGGTCTTATACATCCCACATCAATTTGGATGAGCACTGACACTGGGAGGGATGGCTATCAGCTAAGGGCAGTTCCCAGAGAGGTACTTGGCTGAGACATCAGTTGCAGCTACTCCCAGCTGCTGGGGGAATGAGTGGCTCAGTCCTAAATGGGGAAGTTGGGTGGTGCATCCCTCCTCCTCCTCCTGGCTAGGCACAGCTAATCTGGGCATTCCAACTCTACATAACGCTTGCTTTCAAATAATGATTGGTTCAGGGTGGGCACATGACTGAATAAGGTTGGTAAGATCCAGTATAGGGGTTTTTGTTGGAACAATGAGAAAGAAAAGAGGCGCTCTTGCTCCTGAGTTTGCTAGCTTGGGACAATGAAAGCATGGAATGGACCTTCCTTTACAGTACCTCTTAGAGAAAGTCTATTTACCACTGAAGAAAATGAGGCCAACATCCCAAAAAAGCAGAGCCAAAAGGTAGAGAGCCCCAAAGCTAGTATTTGGGCAATTAAATCCACTACTTTAAAGTCCCTGGGCTTTTCAGTTATGTAAGCCAATATATTACCTTTTGACATTACTCAGTTTAAATGAGTTGACATATACAGCTGACCTTTGAACAATGGGGGAATAGGGGCACTGACCCCATGCAGTCAAAAATCCACATATAAATTTTGACTCCCCCAAAACTTAACTACTAATAGCCTACTGTTGACTGGAAGTCTTACCAATAACAAATAGTTAATTAACACATATTTTGTATGCTATAATTTTTACTGTACTCTTCCAATAAAGCTAGAGAAAAGAAAATGTTAAGAAAATCATAAGGAAGGGGCACCTGGGTGGCTCAGTTGGTTGAGCTACTGATTCTTGGTTTTGGCTCTCATCATGATCTCAGGGTGCTGAGATCCAGCCCGGGGTTGGGCTCCATGCTCTCCAGGAAATCCGTTTCTTTCCTTCTCCCTCTGCCCCTCCACTCCCTCTCTCTCTCAAATAAATAAGTAAATAAATAGGTAAGTCTTAAAAAAAAAAAAAAAGAAAATCATAAGGAAGAGAAAATATTTTCAGTACTGTACTGAAAAAAAAGTATAAGTGGACTCGCGCAGTTCAAACCTGTGTTGCTCAAGGATCTACTACTGTACAATGGTGTACAATGATAAAGGCAATATTCACAACACATTAAGTGAAAAAATTTAACACAAAACATACATTTTACATGTAGTAATGATGCCGGTTTTGTAAAACAAACTAATGTACACAATTAAAAAAAAAAAAAAAGAGGGGCGCCTGGGTGGCTCAGTCAGTTAAGAGGCTGCCTTCGAGTCAGGTCAGCCCCTCTCCTGGCGGAGTCGGCTTGACATTCTCTCCCTCTCTCCTCCCCCTGTTCTCTCTCTTTCTTTCTCCGATGAAATAAATAAAATCTTAAAAAAAAGAATGCAGCACAACAGAAACAATGTTATAGTTAAATGGTGAGATGGGACGGGGGGTGGGGGAAGCTGAATTTAGTTTTCTTCTATAGGTTCCAGAAAGATGTCAAGGCCTGGGATTTGAGCCCTGCTCACCTTACTTACCTACCGAGTCGTCAACTTGACGGGATTCCCACGAAACAGTAACAGGTGACCCCACAGACCTGTTAGCGTTTCAGGGGCTCCTTACCAACCGTCCTCCCTCTTCCCCCAGCCCCATTGCAGCAAGGCACGGAAGCCTTCACGAGCTTACTTCAACTCCTTTGCCACCTGGGCTCCAGCCACACGGAGTCACAGTCCCGATTTCTCAGGAGTGCGTCTCCACCTTCCCGAGCCCCAGAGCCCCCCAGCCCCGCAGGTCGCGCCCACTCCTCCCGATGCCCCGCCGCGTTGAGGAGATGGGGCCACCGCGCCGCTCCGCGTCCAGGCGCAGCTGCGGGTACTAACCACGTTTAGAGATCAGGGGCGACTCGGGACGCGACACCATCGCTTACCTGCGGCTCCGGTCGCGCGGGGCACGGCCACCGGGAGAGGCGGGGCGGCGGGCGGCGGGGCGGGCGCAGCGGCTTCCCCGCCCCGGGGCGGCGCTCGCGCTCGGGGCCTCGCGGCTCCCGCAGCCCGGCTCCCCCGCCTTCGGAGCCCAGCGCCGCCGCCATGTCTTCCGGGGCCAGCGTGAACGCCCTGCAGCGCCTGGTGGAGCAGCTCAAGCTGGAGGCCGGCGTGGAGAGGATCAAGGTGAGGCGGGCAGCGGCGCCCTTTCCTCAGGGCGCGGTGACGGCGCTCTCCCGCCGCCGCCCGGGAGACAGGAGGGGAGAGGCCGGCTGCCCCTCGCCGCGGCTAGGTCGTGGTGGGCGGCCGTGAGGACGGCGGCCCGGTCCCGGCCAGCTGCCCGGCCTCGGCGGGGATGCGGCCGGTGGGAGGAGGCCGGGCCTGGTGGGCCGGGGGAGCCGGGCGAGTCCTCCGGAGCATGGCCGGGGCCGAGCGCCCTGGGGGCGTTTCCCAGTCGGCGGTGCGGCCCGGGACTCGGGGTGGGGGCGGGGTGGGGGCTGCGGAGCCGGGCGCACGCGCGCAGGCCAGGGATGCGGGCACCGCGCTGCCGGCCTGGCTGGGCTGTTGCGGGAGGATGCGGTCCGGGCCTGCGGAGGCGACGAGGACCGGCCTTCGTGAAGGATTGATAGGACGAGAGCGAGAGCTCGGAGGAAGACGGGGCTCAGGTTTCTGGCGTGGTGACCGGGTGTAGGGCGCTGCCCTTCGCCGCAGCAGAGGAGGGAGAGCGGGTTCGCGGAATGAGGAGTTCAGTGTTGGACATGGGGCCTTTGCCGAGATATCCAAGTAGGGCTGGAGGCTCAGAGAACAAGGCCTAAAGTCATGAGAATGTGTGGGAGTAAAAAAAGTTTATTAACGAAAAGACCAGAGTGTGGAACCCAGGACCAGCCAAAAGATGGCTGAGAGGAGAGGAGAACCCAGGGAAAGCAAGGAAGGAGGGGTTTTCAAAAATGTGGGGCTTAGTTCTTATGTCTAATGTTTAGTCAGTTGATTGAAAAGCATCTGCTGTATATTGTGTTGAGCAGCTAGGGTCGCAGTATTTATAGAATGTACGTCCGTCTGTATGAATGAACACCGCCGGGATAGTCCATGTACCTCCGTAGTGCCTTTTCTCTGTAGTTGGCACTATTCTAGGTACTGAGAATATGGTGATAATAGTGGCGAAGATCATCAATAAACACATTAGCCGATAAGTAAAATAATTTCAGACCATAGTGAAGATTATAAAACAAGGTGAAGAGAGTTATGGAATGCAGAAGAGGTTTTAGTGACATATGTAGTAGTAGAAGCAGAATCTAGATTGTAAAAGGGTAGACAGGCCTTTTTAAAAAAGAAATCTGGTTCTAAGAGGAAACAACTTTTTTTTTTTTTTAATTTAGGAAATGAAAAGCTTTATTTGGAGGTTGAGGGAAAGGAACAAAGTGTTTTTAGATTGAGGGGGACCAAATAGAGAAGGCGAATTGGAGGTAGAGGAGACAGGCAGTCTGCCTGTGGGGACATGGATTGGAGGGGCACCTTGTGAGATAGGAGGAAAGGAGATCAGGACGTGTGTGAAGATAGATGTTTCTAGACATGTGGACTTAAGGACTTGTATGATGACAGTTTTCTTTGTGAAATAGAAGACCAAGTTTTCTTCTAGGGCAAAGGGGAGGGAGCTAATAGAGTCACAAGAGTGAGGGTGGAGGAGAGTGCTGTTGGGAATGGGAGAGGAGCCCCTACCAGGCACATCCATAGACACCTTGTGACTCTGAAGACCCTGCTCCTTTGAGATTGGAGACTGATTGCCCTACTTGTGGATTTTTTTTTTCTCCACTAGCACTTAGCCACCCAGGAATGTGAGTGTCCAAGGTGAATGGTAGTTGATCCAAGTAGTGGGTTAGCAGAGGCGGTATACCAGAAAGATGGAAGTGGGGGCAAAGGGCAAGGAGCTTGAGGGGTTGGCCAGAAGGAGGCTAAACATAGGCTGGGTAGAGAAGGAACAGAGCCAGCCTCCTGGTGATGGGCGGCGCAAAAGGGGAGGAGGCCTTCTCCTTGAGGTCAAAGAACGGATGTAGTGAGAAGGAAGTAGCATTCTGGATGGGTGGGAGAGATTGTGATCAGAAAGTAGGAAGTTGAAGTGTAAAATTTCAGTTGTGGAGCAGTTACACATGTTGGCTATAACTGTTGGCATTGAGGAGAAGGCTGTCTGAGGAAAGGAAGTCAGGGAACTGAAACTAGGGTTGTTGAAAATGGTCAGGATGATGTTGGCACCTGAGAGGGAAAGGAGAGCTGTGGGCCAGATTCTTGCCTACCTTGTGGAGTAGCTAGGCAAGATATTTTCTACATTTAAAAAATAATTTTGAGTGATGAAACAGAGCCAGAGAATTCAAGTGAATTGCTCAAGGTCACACAGATAATAACCTTATTTGTGAGGTGTTCTCATGGTAGTATGGTTTCAGGTGCTTGGTGGGCTTCTCTCAGGCAGTACCCTAGGGAGTCACAACACTCCACGGTCTAGTTTGCCTCTTTGCAGGGCTCAGTAGTGAATGGATGCTCTTAGCACACCCACAGATGTCTTCTCTAGCAGACTTGCTAACTAGTAAATAAACCAGGACATCAGTTTTCTAGCATATAGTGGAGGGCATCCCTTCCCAGTGATTGGAATGCTTGATATCCTTCCAAGGGCCCCTTCTCTGTTTTGGAGAAATCTCAGAAGTTGCTGGGTGAGCATGGACTCAAACCAAGGAAAGCCATGTAATTTGGGTATCCTACCTCCCATGGCAAATGACAGCTTCTGAGTGTTTGGGCTTGTACTCCACCCTCACCCCACACCCAGAGTCTTTTTCCTGTAAAAGTGCTAGAGAAATGCTGACCACTTTTATTCTTCTCTTATTTTCTCTGCATATCCACTCATCTTAACTCTTTGACCATGTTCTTTAGGCCAGGGTCCAGTTAGTCCCATTTTTCCAGGGGTCCTGGAGGATAGTCTCCTTCTACCCATTGTGTGTGAGTTCGTCTGTTCCCTCTGATGGAGAGATACTAAGCATGAGCATAATTGGTTCTAAATTCCTGTGAGTTAAAAGCTGCTATATATAACCATTAATTCCAGTTATAATTAACATGAAAATGGCAGAACTTCTTTTGAGGGAAAAGGAAGCTTAACTATTAGTTTGATGATAATATTTTATTTTATTACATTAATGAAACCAAAATTCCTAAAGCATTCTAGAAACTTAGATGGTAACCATAACATAAGGGGCTGATTTTTCAGTTATTTAGAAGCTTGGAAAATTAACACAAACTAGTAGTAATACTTGAACAGCAATTGGAACCATTTTTGTATGATAGGAGTGAGATTTTATACAAAACACCTTCTCAGTGCACATAAAATGGAATGTGAGGAAAGCCTCGATGTACAAATCTGCATCAAATGGAGGCTAAGAAGAAAGGCAGAATAATATTTATCAATGCTGCCTAATAAACTTCTCCAAAACTTAGTGATTTAAAGCAACATTCATTAATTCGCAGTTCTTAAGTCAACAATTTGAGCTGGGCTCAACTGTGTTGTTTTGCTGATCTTTGCTGGGCTCTTCCACACATCTGCAGTCAAATGGAGGGTTCTTTGGTGGCTGGATGATCTTCTCCACAAGATCTCCAGCAGACTAGCCTGAGCTCATTAGATGGTCTTAATTAAGAGTTCCAACTACAGCAAGAGAGTTAGCAGCAAGGGCTCTTGAGACCTGCGGCTTAGGACTTGCCCATTATTTCTGCCACATTGTCCTGGTCAAAGCAGGTCACAAGGCCAACCCAGATTCAAGGGGTCTTGAGTAAAGACTCTACTTCTTGGGGCACTTGGGTGGCTCAGTCGGTTGAGCATCTGCCTTCGGCTGGGGTCCTGATCCTGGGGTCGTGGGATCGAGTCCCACATCAGGCTCCCTGCTCGGCGGGGAGTCTGCTTCTCCCTTTCCCTCTGCCTGCCACCCCCCCTGCTTGTGCTCTCTTGCTCTCTCTGTCAAATAAATAAATAAATAAAATATTAAAAAAAAAAAAAGACTCCACTTCTTGGTGAGAGGAGCTGCAAAATATTGTGACTGTTTTTGTAGTCTGCAACAACTGTATTGCTGACCATGTGTCGACACTATTCTAAGTGTTTTACATGCATTTAGCTCATTTAATTGTCTCATCAACTCACTGAGTCAGGTACTATTACAAAATACATTTCACAGATGAGAAAACAAAAACTGAGAAATTAAGTTAACTTGCCCAAGATCATACAGGTAATGTTGGAGCTGAATAGGAGTCCAGGCATTCTGGTTCCAGAGGCTGCACTCTTAACCAATAAGCTATCCTGCCTCAAAGGCTTGGTGGAGAAAACTTGTCACTTGTTTTGGGCAGACTGGATAAGGCTCCAGCCTTGTAAACATTAAAACAGTTTGCCCACATGGCAAATCTGACTATATCAGTGCACGCTTTGTAAATGAAAATTTGTAAAGGAAGTACTAGAATGAGCTTTCTTTACCAATTCAGTCTCAAAACTAGGATTCTAACTGGATCAAAGATACAGCTTTATTTTTCCTTTATTGAGGGAGCAACTGAATAAAAAAATACCCTTAATCATGGAAATTGTAACATTCCCTCTTTCAAGTTCAGTTATTAGAACTTTCAGCAAAAAAGAGACTTTTGGAGATCACAAGATGTGGGACCTTTATCAAGTGGTAGGATCATTTTCCGGAGTATCAAATGGCTCTGGCTGCGAGCAGTACGGCAAGCTGTTGTCCCTTTGTTTCAGGTCTCGCAGGCAGCTGCAGAGCTTCAACAGTACTGCATGCAGAATGCCTGCAAGGATGCCTTGCTGGTAGGTGTTCCAGCTGGAAGCAACCCCTTCCGGGAGCCGAGATCCTGTGCTTTATTCTAAAGGCTGGTGAGTAATGATACACCATGCTATCTTGGGGCCATGGCATTATCACAGGGCTTCCCAAGGGGACGGGCAACTGAGTTTTGAATATCTACTATTCTTGGGGAGATTAAAATAAGAAACAGCAAAATGCACCTGAAGGGTGACTCTAGTCAGCATGCCTGTGGAATACATCTCATTAAGAGAGTCTCAATCCTCTTGGGCACTAACTCATGAGATGTTAATATTCTTATGTACTTGAGCTCTTTAACTGAGTTGGCTGATAGTAATTTCATGACCTTAATCCTACCATCTCTGTCCTAACACCATCCCAGAGTTGTGATTTGCTGCTTGGTGCTATCAGCAGACTTGCTGCTCTCTGGACTGAGGACTCCCCAGAGGAGACTTGTTCTTACCACCAGCTATGATTTCTTTTCTGCAGGCTTTCAGAATATATCTGTTTTAATAGAGGAAGAAATGTAGCTAGTAGGGAAAAGTGTGGGTAGAGTTAAAAGAGCTTTACAAATGATTGCTGAAATGAAAACACCTCTTTGGTGGCATATTAGAAATTTCATGGGTCCTAAAGTGTTGTATTTCATTCATTCACATTTTCTTTCTTTTTTTCCCCCCCCCCCCTTTTTTGGAAGAGGTCAGGGCATAGGTTACTGGAGTCTTTTGGGGCGAACATATTTCAAATTATGTGTTCTGAGGGTTTTTCATACAGTAAGTAATCATCTTAGATCCTTTTTCACATATTTGCAAAAGGAAATTATTCATATTAACAGAAGGAAGTAATCATGCTATCAGGTGCTATTGTACCTTTTAATGGAAAATGTCCACATTTATGGTATTAAAATAATAGTCTTATGCTGGCATAGCATTTTCCTTTTACAAAGCACCTTAATGGGTGTTACTCATTCAACAATGTAGCTTAGATGTTTTTTATATTGTTACTTTCTACTTTGAGAACACTAAAGTGACCTGTAATGATGACTAGTTAATTATATGTATAAATCTTACTAATGTGAAAACCTACCTAATTCTCTTTCCAGTAAGGAAGAAGTTCACTGAGGAATGCTTCTAAGCGCAAAGTGATGAATAACTAACTGCCTCCAAGTCTCAAGAAAACACTTTTCTCCAGACAAATGACTCTTAGATATTTCAGACCTTTCCTTGGCCTGGTCCTATAGCCAAAATTCTATAGAAATTGATAAGTTTCTACTCAGATAAGGAAACTGGGTGAGGGCGAAGACTTTAGATAATAATGGTCAGACTCTTTTGGTAAAGTGCTTTTGTATTAAACAAAAATGTTACCACCAAATACACCTCTTTCATAAGTGAATTACTGGTGTTTCTATAGCTGGAATATTATGTTTGTTGTATTTACTGGATGTTTACATTTTGGGAAGGCAAACATTTTTGTTTGTTAAAAAATTGAATATTTGTAATTTGTTGCTCCTAAGATTTTTATACCCTAACAAAACTGTTCTTTTCTCCTGAATTTACAGTTTCTAAATGAAGACAAGCAAGTGTAAAACTGGGGGAAGAATAGGCTTTATTAGTCAAATGATGTCTTGATTTTTCTAAATGAGAAGATTGCTTTATTTTTAACACTAAACATGAGAGCTGTTTCTTAGCAAACTTGTTTGGAAAGATTCATGTTGTGTTGTGTATTAGATTGCCCCATCTTGTGTATGAGCAGATTTGGTCTTTGTCTTCTTAAGTTCCTCTACTTTATAGTTGTGGTTGTACTTAAAAAACAGAAAAACAAAAAAACACACCATTATCTCATGTCTTTAAAAAAATGTTTAAATGTGTTACTCAGAACATTGCAAATGATTAAAAACAATGTGAAAATATTACGACCTAAATAAATTCTTAATGTCACAAGTGTTTTACGTTGATGATATGCCTTTGATTTAATTTGGGACACTTTTAAAAGGATACTTTATTTGTGTTTGTAATAATCTTTGATGAGCTTGGAAATAAAATTTCTGCTTAATTCATCATTTTCTATGATAGCAACATTTTCTGTCTGCTTTTGTTTTAAGGCGTTACAGATTTTTGTTTCCTTGTGAAATTGAGTGCTAGAAGTGGGAAGTGAGATTTTTGCTTGTAAGTCCTTGTAGAACTTTGTAAAAAAAAAAATATATATATATATATACACACACACACGTAAAATTTGCAGAAACATCTCAATTTCTGGTGACATTTGCATTTCGAAATAGTTATGTATAAATCCATAAATAAATAAATGAAAATATCTTTTAGCATAGTGTTACCAAATAGAGAAAATAGAAGCCATCATATGGAAACTCCCTTAATTTCTGGCCACTAAACTTCCAAATCTAAATGATCTGAATCTCTCCATTCAATCAAAATTCAAGTGTCCCTTTTCTAACCCTGCTATTTATTCTCTGGATCTGTTTGACCTTCTCTGAAATCACACTATCAATTATCCTTTCTCCTTTATCTTCAGCTACTTTATTGGATCCTTTCTGTCAACATTTAAATATGTTCCAGTCTCCGTCTTAACAACAATAAGCATTTTTAAAAATCTCCATTAAAAAATTCATTTTCATTTATAAAAGTAAGTCTTAAAGATCTACTCTACAGCATAGTGCCCATGGTTAGTATATTGTATTATATACTGAAAAATTTACTAAGAGAGTTGATCCTATGTTAGGTGTTAACACAAAAAATAATAGGGTGGAAGGAAACTTTTGGATATGATGGATAAGTTTATGGTGTAGATTGTCATAATGGTTTCAGAGGTATATACTTAACCTCCAAACTCCTTAAGTTGTATACATTATTATGTACAGCCTTTCGTATGTCAAAAAAAAAAAAAATCTTTTCTTGATTCCAATTTCTCCTTTGGCAAAAAGTTGGTAAGATAGTACAAGAAACTATAGGTGTCTCACTTATGAATATAGATATTTGCCCTAAATATAAGCAAATCAAATTCACTAGTATATCAAGAGAAAACCTGACAAAACTATTTTTTTTTAAAGATGGCACCACATATTGGTTGCTGTTTTTGTTTTTTTTTTTTAAGATTTATTTATTTATTTGACAGAGAGAGGCACAGCGAGAGAGAGAACACAAGCAGGGGGAATGGAGAGGGAGAAGCAGGCTTCCTGCCGAGCAGACAGACCGATGCGGGGCTCGATCCCAGGACCCCGGGACCATGGCCCGAGCCGAAGGCAGATGTCCCAATAACTGAGCCACCCAGGCGCCCCTGACAAAACTATTTTGATAAAATCTGTCAGTGTAATTCATTACATGAATGGTTAAAGAATCTATGCCAACAAGTCATTTGACAAAATTCAAGGGCTGTTCTGAGTAAGAACTAAATGGCTTAGGGAAATTGGAAGAGAAAGATGATAAAGACTATCAAAAGCAACAGCAAATTTCATACTACATAGTGGAATGTGGAAGTATTCAGCATGTTAGGAACAAAACAAGCATACTTTTTATCACTACTATTGTTCAGCATTGCTTTCTTTTTTCTCTTTTTAAAAAAGATTTATTTGAGAGACAGAGAGTGAGCTGGGGGAGGGGAAGAGGTAGAGAAGCAGACTCCCTGCTGAGTGCGGAGCCTGACAAGGGCCGCCATCCCAGCCCTGAGAGCATGACCTGAGCTGAAATCAAGTCAGATTCTTAACCAACTCAGCCACCCAGGCGCCCCTATTCAGCATTGCTTTAGAGGTGTTAGCTAATGCAGTAGATGAAAAAAACGAAAGGGGGTAAACATTTTAGAAGCAATATCTACTTATGGATTATATAATTGTACACTTTGAAAACTGATGAGAATATGGGAAAAGAAATACTCAAATTTGTAATAGAATTTAAGGGGCTGGCTGGATACAAAGTATGTAGAAAAATGAAAAGTATTTTCTACACTGGCAATAGCTAGTTAAAAATGGAAATGGAGGGGCGCCTGGGTGGCTCAGTTAAGCGTCCGCCTTCAGCTCTGATCATGATCTCAGGGTCCTGTGATCTAGCCCCACATCGGGCTCCCCGCTCGGTGGGGGGCCTGCTTCTCACCCTCCCGCCTGCCGCTCCCCCTCTATCTCAAATAAATAAATGAATAAATAAAAACATTCTCAATAAAAAAATGGAAATGGAAAGTATATACCATTTCCGCTTTAATGACAAAAAATTCTTAAGAATACATTTAGGTGCCTCCCTGCAAGAATAGTTTTTAAAACTCTGTGTGTGTGTATAAAACATGGGAGGGTGAAACCTGCCTTACTGGATATTAAAACTTACTTTGAATATAGGGCACGTGGGTGGCTCAGTTGGTTAAGCGTCTGACTTGGTTTCAACTCAGGCCGATCTCAGGGTCATGAGATTGGCCCCGTGGGCTCCATGCCCAGCACAGCATCTGCTTGAGATTCTCTCCCTATCCTCCCCCTCTGCCCCTCCCCAAGGCTCATACTCACACACTCTCTCTCTCAAATAAATAAAATCTTTAAAAAAAACCCTTATTTTGAACATGCTGAATCAAAACTATGATTTTTTATTTTTTTTTAAGATTTTATTTATTTGAGAGAGAAAGCAGGGGGAGGGGCAGAGGGAGAAGCAGGCTCCCTGCTCAGCAGGGAGCCCGATGGGGGACTTAATCCCAGGACTCAGGATCATGATCTGAGTTGAAGGCAGACACTGACTGAGCCACTCAGGTGCCCCCCCCCCTTTTTTTTTTAAGATTTTATTTATTTATTTGACAGCACAAGCAGGGGGAGCAGCAGAGGGAGAGGGAGAAGCAGGCTCCCTGCTGAGAAGGGAGCGTGATGCGGGGCTTGATCCCAGGACCCTGGGATCATGACCTGAGCCGAAGGCAGACGCTTCACCGACTGAGCCACCCAGGCGCCCCTAAAACTATGATTTTTTAAAAAATTAAAAAGAAAACAAAATTGTGATATAGGAATAGGCAAATAAATGATTGGATCATAACAGTTCAAAAATAGACTTTTCTATTCAAATGGCCATCCATTTGGAAGGAAATAAAATTGGGCTTGTATTATGTAATAAAAAATCCACATGGGTTAAACAAAAGGGAATACAAAAGCATTAGAAGAAAAATTAAGGGAATAGTTGTATAACTAAGGTAAAAATTTAAAAGAGGTCTTCCTAAGCAAGGCACGAAACCTGGAAATCAAAAAAGAAAAGATGCGTATACTTTACTATATAAAATTTAATTTAAATAAATAATTCAATTTAAATAAGTATTAAGTTAAAACTGTTGTATGATAAAATCATAAACTGAATAAAAAGGCAAAAGACAGAAAAATATATACTTTTTCAGTCCTCATTTGGGATTGCTGTTTGCATTCTCCACCCCGTCTAATCCAGGCTGCTCTGTTTATTAAAATCATTGGATCCCTTGTTTGAGAGTCGGTTTATTATGTGGGGGAAAATAACCAACCTATCACTGTTAGAGGCAAGGGGTGAGATGCCCTGGTGTTGATTCACATTTATACCTTGTATCTCAGTGGCAAGGGAAAGAGTATCTATGTCCATCCACAGTTGGAGGGAGCAGCTGATGTTCTGGACAAACTTAGGGCTGGACAATGAAACTTGGAGTAAGATCTCTCAAAAGTTCTCAAAAATGAGAAGCACTATCACAGCAATGGATCTAAGGGCAAGTAACTCTTTGGAACATGAAAAAACCTCACAGGGAAATGCTCTCAGAGGGGGGAAAAATCAAAGTTCATTGCAAGAGCCAGCCTGAGAAGTTGGGGCTGTTCCAAACAATTCCTCATGATGGGGTGTTTGGAAGAGGACCTTGGAGGCCGGACTGACAGTTTTGGTCCCCTAACAAGGATCCAACCAGAACCTTTGGGCTTCTATGATCAGCCCAACCTGTCATGTCACGATGGCTCCCAGGGAGTACTCTACTAAAGCAGAGCTCACTTACTTTATCCATTGTTCCCAGATTCCTAACACAAGACTTGCTTCCCAATACCTCTGACAGAGGCTGTTCCACACCCAGGCAGAATGTGTCTTTAAACAGCAAGCGCCATTGAGGAATGCCCACAGGAGGACTCATACTTCCACTCGATTTGGTGAGGAAGCAGGGACATGAGTGTTGATAGCCTAGTCTCAAGGCTTGCTGGAGTTGATGGCCTATGAAGAAACTCCTCTCCTGTGGAAGCTGATTAAAGGCAGGATAAAGGAGATCTGCAAGCTGAGAAGCCTTAGCCTTACCTTAGTTTAGAAGATATCCTGACAAAATTTTAAGAAAGTAGAACAGGGCACCTGGGTGGCTCCGTCATTGAGCATCTGCCTTTGGGCTCCCTCCTTGGCGGGAAGCCTGCTTCTCCTTCTCCCACTCCCCCCGCTTGTGTTCCCTCTCTTCGCTGTGTCTCTCTGTCAAATAAATAAATAAAATCTTAAAAAAAAAAGTAGAACAGAAATTCCAATTAGATGTCCAGAAATAGTTTCTCTTTAAAGTCTCCACCCCCTACATACCCCAGCAAAACCAAACATCCTATAAATAAAAGTGTAATAGCAAGAGCAGAGTAGGAGGAGGAAAGTAAGAGGTCGTATTAAGCCTGTTTCAAAAAGGAGGACATGATTAACAGTATCAAACGCTGAAGAGAGGTCAAGTAAGGTGATGTCTCCATGTCTTTTGGATCTAAGAAGGTAGAGGTCAATTTTGGTAGTAATAGGGTGATAATTTCAGAAGCCAGGAAAGAGAGTATGCCTGTGGTCTTCAAACATTTTTCCTGGTGTACCACCTATAATAATGTCAAAAACCCATTACCTCCGTTTTAGAGATGACATGTAAAAGTTTTGTTAATAACCGAATAGTTGCAAAGAATATAACTTTATTAGGAATTCTGACATTTTAAAATAAAATTATTACATCTTTTAAAAAATGTACTCAATGGAATATAAATACCAGAGTAATTAGAAACCTACAATCATCCATTAAAAAATATACAAACTATCCTCCAAAAATGTTGTACCAACAGTATAGGAAAGTGTTCTTTCTCCAATATGCTGACACTGAATATTATTAATTTTCAAAAATTTTGCAGATCTGATAGGTGATCTGTTTTCCTTTGCATTTGCCTGATGAGTAATGAAGCTACACATAATTTCAAATGTTTATTGGCTATTTTTGTTTCTTCAGTGTAATATCTATTCATATATTTTGTCCACTCTTCTATTAGGTTGTCTTCCTATCAATTTGTAGGATTCTTTGTATATTAGGAATGTAAATTTTTTTTATTATGTAGGTTGCAAATATTTTCTTAGTTTTAAATTTTTATTTATGAAGGCAACACTTTAAGTATTTATTTATTTATTTAAGTAATCTCTACACCCAGTGTGGGGCTCAAACTAATGACCCTGGGATCAAGAGTTGCACAGTCCTCCTACCGAGCCAGTCAGGCATCCCTGAAGGCAACACTTTAAATGGGAAGTTCTCTCTCTGGTGCCTGGGTGGCTCAGTCGGCTAAGGCTCAGCTCATGATCTCAGGATCCTGGGATCAAGTCTCACATCCAGCTCTCTGCTCAGCAAGGAGTTGGCTTCTCCCTCTCACTCTCCCTTTGTGCGCTCTCTCTCTCAAATAAATAAATAAAATCTTTAAGAAAAATAAATGAGAAGTTCTCTAACTTGAACTTTGCCTAGATTTTAACTTTCTTGGTGATGGAGGGTTGACTCTGGTGATCTTCACTTCTTGACTTAAAAGGTCAGACTGAGATGGAGGCTCATTTTAAAAGGCTTGCTGGAGGAAAGGTGGGAAGCAGTAAGCCCTTCAGAAGACAACTAAATAACATGTATATATTTATATTTATATATATCCACACACACCATACTGCATATACTGCTATCGCTCTAAATGTATATATTGTATCTACTGCTTTAAAAAAAAAGGCTTGCAATGTTCAGGTGAATCTGGAAGATATTTGGATCTTATGACAATTATGCCAATTAGAATATTTTACATACAAAGATGCAAACAATAGGGCAGAATATAGATTTTGAAAATTTAATACGGAAGCACCAAGAACATCTAACAATGTATTTTCTTTAATGAATGAGCAAATCTAAATCATTTTGTTACTAGATTTTCATCAAAAACAAAGGAATGTGGCACAGAACACTATCCTTTCTTTCAAAAAAACCTCAGACGAGTTTGTCCATCAACTCTACCAGGGACTTTTTCATACACTAGACGCCGTTTTTTGAATTGTGGTAGTTGTGAGCACATGAAATCTGTTAAAAGAAGAAAAAGGAAAACCATTTTATTTCTGAGAGTAATAAAATATAGCTATTTTTTCCAGCTATTCTGGTGCATCCTATCTCTTCATCTATCTACAAAGTGTTAACATTTACAAACTGAGATAAAATGATAATGAGATAAATGCACCTCTACCTAATGGCTCAATACTAATTAGTGTCATGTACACATATTTGTATGCTCATGCTTTGCACAAATAATTAAATCTCCCTAGATTTAAGACTCTTTCATTTAAGTTTTCCTTCATTATCTCCTATCTGTAATGTGGAATTTATCCTGAGCTCTGATATATGATAGGTGGTGATCATGTATGGACTCACCTTCTATGACTGTATTAATATATGACACATTAGCCTGAAATATCCTAGATTTGGATTCTTATAGAGGTTAATTAATTAAATCAGTGAAAAAGGAAGCTAAAGTATTTAAAAATGTTTTAGTAATTATTCCTGGGAATATAATCTCATAATTATAAGAGTTGGATGCCATTATAAGCAAATTTAAAAAGCAGTATGGTAGGTAATTTTTATCATAGAGATCACAAATACACATCTATAAGACAAATGGAATATTATCTTGAGATTATACCAATGGCTTTGGATAAATTGTCTAGGCCTGCATTAATATGAATTCTAAAAGTGTTATATCTTAAACAATGAAGGTAATGATGTGCTTTGGGAAAGCACAGTAAAAAAGTCAAAAGTTTCCATAGTGATAATGATACTAGTATCAAAGATTCATGTGAACTGTTTGAATAAAATTATTTTATGGAAGAAGTTTGAAAGTGGAAAAAAGCAATATTTCTAAATGAACATTATTTATCCAATCTATGATTTAAAAATATATTTACACTTAATTAAAATGTAAATACACATTTGACTATTCCATCCCTACCCCCAAAAGCCTAAATATTAAAAGTTATTAGAAATAATTTCTGAGATCTTCTCAGAGGATTATCATATATTGGGATGCCCTATGTTCAAGAACATATAGTAATTCCCATGCTTGATTTGGTTCAAGATGGAAAAAAAATGGAATTTTTAATTCAGTTCATTTATGAAGCTGGAATAAACTTCATGTCAAAATGTGACAGAGCACAAGTAAAGAACACAATAGATTAACTGCATTATGAATATAGATATGAAAATCATAAATATTAGTAACCATATTCAACAGCAAATTAAAAGAATCACTCTTCAAAAGCCAATTAAGTTTATTATGGAATAATAAGAGTGATTTAATATTAGTAAACCTGTTACTATAATCCTCGACACCAATGGATCAATGGAGAAAACATGTTTGATTTTCCCCAATAGGCGCCAAAAAAAATGTGGATAAAATTTGGCATCTATTCCTCACAAATGTTCTTACAAAACTAGATAGAATACTTCCCGTTAAGATCAGGAACAAAACAAATTATGACTATTAAGTAGGACCAAACCCAAGTTTTGTGAGTCCTGGGGTTTATACAGTTGATCCTTGAACGATGAGGGTGTTAGGGATGCCAACTCTCTCCCCTTACTCAAAAATCTATATATAACTTTTTTTAAACATAATCTCTGCATCCAACATGGGGCTCAAACTCATGACCCTGAGATCAAGAGTCACATGCTGAGTGAGCCAGCCAGGCACCCCAAAGTTCTATATATAACTTTTGATTTCTCTACTACTTAACTACTAAGAGCCTACTGTGGACTGGAAGCCTTACTGATAACATACATAGTCAATTAACACATATTTTGTATGTTATATGTACTATATACTGTATTCTTACAAAGAAGTAAGCTAGAAAAAAAATATTAAGAAATCATAAGAGAGGGGGGATGGGTTAGCCTGGTGATGGGTATTGAGGAGGGCACGTTTTGCATGGTGCACTGGGTGTTATGAACAAACAATGAATCATGGAACACTGCATCAAAAACTAATGATGTAATATATGGTGATTAACATAACAATAAAAAAAATTAAAAAAAAAAAAAGAAATCATAAGAGAAAATACATTTATAGTACCATATTGTATTTATCAAAAACTCTGTGTGTAAGTGGACGATGCAGTTCAAACCTGTGTTGTTCAAGGGTCAACTGTACAGGTTGGGAGGTCCTCTTTTATTTTATTTTATTCTTTATTTTTTATTTTTATTTATTATTATTTAATCCCAGTATACTTAACATACAGTGTTATATTAGTTTCAGGTGTACGATATAGTGATTCAACAAATCTATATATTACTCAGTGCTCGTCATGGCGAGTGCACTCTTTAGTTCCCATCCCCTATTTCACCCATCCCCCACCCACCTCCTCTCTGGTGACCATCAGTTTGTTCTCTATAGTTAAGGGTATGTTTCTTGGTTTGTCTCTTTTTTTCTTTGTTCATTTGTTTTGTTTCTTACATTCCACATATGGGGGAGATTATATGGTATTTGGGGAGGTCATTCTTTTAACAAAACAAAGAATACAAGATTTTCTGGGAGCCTCTCAAGCCTCACAAAAGGGCCTATGCAAAAAAGGAGCTTTGAAGCTTAAGCTTCTCCCATTTTTATTATTTTTTTCCCCTATCATGGTAAGGCTACATTTGTATGGCCATTAGAACTTAATATTTTGTTCTAGATGTTCAAGAAATGACATAGAAAATAAAGGTACAAGAGGTACCATTACCAGAAAAAAAATAAAATTGTCCTTTTAAAAACTGGTATGATTAAATGTTCAGAAACATCAATTGTAAAGTAGAGCTAACAGTAATATCTGTTTAATATCTACTTAATAGGATTGTCAGAATTCAATAATCCACATAAAGGGCCTAAAAGGGCACCTACAATAAGCTCTTAATAAATGTTAGCCTATTAAATATTCCTGCCCAACAAAGAAGTTAGTTCTTCTAATTCACTGATTTCTCTGTTTAATCTTTGCTAATTTTAGTCTTCAGCTTTACTTAGACTTGTTCTGAGGTTTTATTTTTAACTTCTTAAGTTGAATGCTTAGTTCATCTAAAGCTACAAGAATTTGACATATTTTGTTTGCATTTATTTTCTTAGATGTCTATAATTAGAATTTTGATTTTCTTTTTGACTCCAAAGTTATTGAAGATTCTTTAAGTACAGTAATTAAAACAAACTTTTTTTTTAAATTTAGAGATGGTTCTGTCTTTTAAAATTACATCTGCAAGGGGTGCCTGGCTGGCTCATGTTGGAAGGGCATGTGACTCTTGATCTTGGGGTCACGAGTTTGAGCCCCATACTGGGTGCAGAGATTGTTAAAAGAATAAATAAACTTAAAAAAATTACACCTGTGAGTAGTTTTATTAACGCTAGATAGTGTTACCTGGTAATGATTTCTTGTCTCCTGAGTTAGATGAGGATTCAGCGTGCCTTTTCTGTCCTAAACATTTTCCAGCTCTTTGGTGGAAATAAAGACTGCTGAATTCTTTTTGATTTACATTAGGATCAGAAGCACAAAATAAATCCAAACTGGGTACAGATGGTAATTCTTTCCAGGAAGTCTTTTTAGTCCCAGCATTTGAACTTTCACATAGGAAGCCTTCTAACTCATCTGATAGATATTTTTGCTGATTAGTGAATAAATTATCTTTCTGAGAGTACCATTTGTCACATGTAGTCTGCTCTGCACCACATTCTAAGTTGAATGAGTGATTCTGTTGTTCCCATACATTTTTCTTAAAGTTCCAGGGAAGAGGAGATTGGGATCCTTCTAGTGAAAAGCCAGGGGCAGACAATTCTTTATTTATAGGTCCTTTTGCATCATGTGTTCCCTTTTTCTGGTAATTTATAAAATTAGGGGCAACTCTCTTCTGAGTGTCAATTGGTGACACTATGTTTTCGCAGTTCATTTGTGTTAGATCCAAATAAAAGACATCTGACTCTGAATCATTTTGGTTTCGAAAGCAGTTACCAGCCACATTTCTTGATTCTGTATTAATCAGGAAAGGATTGTGCACTGTGTTAGGGTTACAACTGGAGTCCTTCCAGTAGCTGGCCTGATTGTAAGAAGTCACAGGTGGTAAAATGCATGGCATTTCTCTTAGTTCCATAAGGGAAGAGTTATAGTTTGAAGTGCTGTTTGTATCTCTGTGCATTGTCTCTCCTATATCTGAATAGTGGTAATATTCATTATGTTCTTGAAAGACAGAGTTTGAAGAGCCAGAAGCTGAACTCTGGAAGGTAAAGGTACTAGTCTGATTCCCATTTTCCTGAGGTGATGGACTTGGAGGTGAATTTGTTATGGAAGAAGAACTAATCTTGAATAAGGAAGTGATGCTACAAAAATGCTAAAAAAATTTAAAAATTAATTACTATAATACAAATACAATATAAACATCAGTCAAGTAATATAAACAAATAAAATATAAACATCAGTCAAGTAAATATAAATAACAATGCTTATCTATATGTAAAGAAAGGAAAATATAAATAAGTAGGGTATTATAGTGATCCATGTCATAAGAAACATAATTAGGCTCCATTAAAAGAAAAACTTATTATAAAATCCATTTTCTAATCACTTGTAATAGAATTTTTAGTTACACAAGTTATACATGTATACCATCTGCTTGATAAAAATGTAAAATTTTTACCAATAAGGCTAAAGTTTTCTTTATTATTATAAGGAAGGGCACGAGGATTGTAAGCACATATGAATAGAGTGTGTGATCACATACTTGTGGGCCCAATAACATTTCAAAATAATTTGAAGTGTGATAAGCTGACTGTACTGAATTATCTATACAAGACAGCTTTAAAATGTATAATGTGATTGACATCTAATGAGAGTTCTATGTGAAATTTAGTTCAAGTAAATTATTTCTTTGGTACACAAAGTCCAGAACAATTAAACTTGGATACTTTCTCTTGAAAACTGTCATGGTAAAAATCAGTACTCAAATGGAAAGGAAATAAATTCATGTAAGACTATGGAGTTCAAATAACTAACCTTTAACACTTTTTCTGGAACTTCAGGTAAAAGCTCCTGAAGTTGACACAGAGTTGCTAATAATATCCAGTGCAGTGAAGGTCCTTTGTTTAACATGAGCTGAGCCACCAATGGGTTAATACATGGAAAGTCAAGTAAGTACATTTCTTCCTAGAAAAGAGTTTAAAGGAATAATCAGCCACTGGTCCTTTGAAAATGATCCATTTTATTCTGCTCAATCTAGCAGATTAAAATTTTTGTCATTGTATCTATCACCCAATTTGAGATGCCTGGAAAAAAGTATGGCTAGTAGGGAAAGGAACTTCTTTGGCAGTTAAGATTCATATGCTCTCAGAATTGAGAAAAATCTTAAAGTTCATTCATTTTAATCACTCATCCAAAAATTTTTGTTCTAGTTCGTCTCCTTCGAATGACAACTGTTTTACCTAATGGCAGATTTTCTAATGAGAAACGTTTTAGGGGACTTTTATAACTCAAAATTTCTTTAGCTCTCCCTTATACTACTATCACTATTTGATTAAGATGAACCATGTTTATGAGAAACCATGTTTATGATACTTCCAGGAAAGCCTTGCTGTGAAGAGTATAGGAAGAACTTCTATTGAACAGAACTGACCTTGTTGGTCTAAAAATGTGTGTTTTCAGAGAGATCTCATAAAAGTCTAGAAATACAGCAGCCATGTTTTACTATTACTCTATTTCCTTTTCTTTCTGGGTTACGCTGGCTTTTTGCACCCTCTTTGATTTTATCAAATGACAGACACGTGAGTAGATTAGACATGCCTTGCTAAGAGGGAAACTGCACAGACATACATACATCCCATAATGAGTTATACCCATACTTGCCAAGAGTACTATGTTCTGTTTAGGCATACAAAAATTCTGTGATTTAATATATATGAATATATGAATGTTTGATGAATGTATAGGAATACATTAATAATTAATTTATTTGCTTTATAATTTTATTTTTTAAATAGGTAAAATAGTCACATGGTTCAAAATTCAAAAGGTACTAAAAGGTGTGCAGTAAAAACTCTCATCCTCACCCCATTATCCCGGTTCTCCTCTCTGGAGGTAACTAATGTTATCATTTCTTGGTACCCTTCTAGGGATGTTTTATTCATTTACAAACACATATAAATATTAATTTCCCCCTGTTTTACACAAGTGGTAGTACACAAGCTCTATGCTGCAACTTCATTTTTCATGTAATATATCTGAAAGAACTTTCCATGTTAGCTTCATTATTCTTTTTTTATGTTTTCATGATTTGAATATATTAAAAAAATAAAGGTAACAGAGATACTAGGTTGGTATGAGAACTTGGAGAGATTGATGCTTAAACAAAAGGAATTTCTAAAAATTAACTGTGCAATCTCACAAATATGTTACAACTCTACTTTCAGTTTCAATTATGTAACTGAATTACTGACAAAATGGAATGATGGAATTTTGCTCTTCTCATATTTACTACTCTTAAATGTTTAAATTTAGGAACTAGAAAAACAGTTATGTTTTGAAAATATTAGGCACTGAAGTCATTATATCACCTAATACACTTGATTTGAAAGTTCATTATAAAAGATCTCATTAAAATACTTCTGTGAAGTTGATGATTCTGGAAAATGATCTAAATAAATATTGTACATTTTGGTTACTGCTATATATGCTCATGCAAACATTATAGGACAAAAAAAAATGTTACCAAAAAGAGAATTCAAACACATGTATTTATATTTGCTTTGCAAATACCTAATTTACATATTTAGGAAATGAACCTTAGATGGTGAAACTTCAAGCCAGGATTTATCCAACCATTCATGAGGTTCTCTCTTTGAAGTCATTAAATTGTGATCAGCAATTTGCCGAATTATCAGTGCAGCCTCTTCCACTCCTGGGGCAATTACAAGCTAAAATATATTTTTTATATGTTAGAATATAGGAAATTTTAGGAAGCAAAATATATCATTCAAAAATTATTTGTAATTAGAAGAAAAAACCCCCAGCAGATTTTAATCTTTGAAAATAATTTTAGATATAATTTATTAAAATGTCTATGTGAAACCCAGCATATTTTATTTGGGAGGATAAGCAATTTTCTTTTCTTCTTTAAATATGATATCCTTATAGTTTTCCAATTTTTGGAGCTAAATTTCTTCACTTCCATTTTGTATTTACTAATAAATTTATTTGTAATTTGGATGTCATTAATATTTAATATTTTGGTTTTTTCCAAGTTAAATTTAGTAGTTCTCAAAAATAAGAATTTAAGGGGTGCCTGGTGGCTCTGTCGGTTAGCCGTTTTTGCCTTCAGCTCAGGTCATGATCCTGGGTCCTGGGATCAAGTTGGGCATTGGCCTCCTTGATCCATGGGGAGCCTGCTTCTCCCTCTCCCTCTGCCTGCCGCTCCCCCCTGCTTGTGCTAGTTCTCTCTCTCTGTCAAATAAATAAATAAAATCTTCAAAAAAAAATAAGAATTTAAAAATATACTGCAAGATTTTTCAAAATGACATTAAAAGATAAAGGATATTTACAGATGAATTTGATGCTGTATTTAAAAAGAAAAAAGTTTTTTTTTAAGATTTATTTATTTATTTGACAGCGAGATAGAAAGAGATAGCACAAGTAGGCAGAGCGGCAGGCAGAGGGAGAGGGAGAAGCAGACTCTCCACTGAGCAGGGAGCCCGACGCGGGGCTTGATCCCAGGACCCTGGGATCATGACCTGAGCCGAAGGCAGCTGCTTAACCGACTGAGCCACCCAGGCGCCCCAGTTTGTTTTTTTTTTTAAGATTTTATTTATTTGACAGAGAGGGAGCACAAGAGGGGGAACAGCAGGCAGAGGGAGAGGGAAAAGCAGGCTCCCTGCCCCGCAGGGCTCTACCCCAGGACCCTGGGATCATGACCTGAGCTGAAGGCAGACGCTTAACCAACTGAGCCACCCAGGCATCCCCAAAAAGAAAAAAGTTTTGATTTAGAATATTTTGGGAATTGTTCATCCAATACTGGCTTATCTGATGCTAAACTGTGTGTGTTAAACTTAACTCTAAAAAAAGTTTCTTAATATCTCCTACTTCCTGTCAGTTGTGTTTTCCTTCTCTCTTTTGAAATGTCAGTCTTTTTCTTCTTTCAGTTCTATTTTTATCTTCTTCATCTTTTAGATTCAGTATTCCTTCGAAATATAGTCCATGTGGTTAGAAGGGTTTTTGCTTGTTTGTTTTTTTAAGATTTATTTATTTATTTTAGAGAGAGAGGGGAGTGGGGAAGGAACAGAGGGAGAGGGAGAGAGAGTCCTAAGCAGACTCCGTGCTAAGCGAGGAGCCCGAAAGGGGGCTCAATCTCAAGATCCCGAGATAATGAGTGGAGCCCAAACCAAGAGTCAGTGGCTCAACCAACTGCACCATCCAGGCACCCCAGTCCATGGATTAGCAGTTTAATGTGAATAGGGAACACTGTCCTAAAAAATCATCTTAGAAATATAAACATCCTGTCCTGTAGTGAAAATTCAAGAAACAAAGACTGTATAAACCTCATAAAATAATTATGACAATTTTTTCTTTCACAAGATAACAAATACACAACTGTTAGTACATACCTGGGGAGTACATGTATTCTAAAGGAGGATTTTCTTTAAATTATATTAAATATATACAAAAAAATTTTTTTGAGAGAGAGAGTGAGCAGTAGGGGGGAGGGGCAGAGTGAGAGGTAAAGAGAGACCTTTAAGAAGGCTCCATCCCCAGTGGAGTGGGGAGCCTGACTAGGGCTCAACTCAGGCTCAATCTCAGGACCCTGAGATCATGACCTGAGCTGAAATCAAGTCAGTTGCCTGACTGACTGAGTCACCCAGGCACCCCAAATATGTATAGAGTGCACAGAAATAACACTGTTTGATTCCAAATTAATTTTATTGCAGTTTTGGATGTTTTAAGAAGATCTGACAGTTTTATTTAAATATAAAACGGCACAATTTTATGATGATGGTAATGAATATTACCTTAATTTATTGGGGCAAGCATTCTGGAGCTCATGGCTAGATTTGGGGAGATTCAGGAACCCCCTAGCATTATTTTCAAAATTTTGCATATATGTTTATCTATGCATTTTTCCACAAAAGGAGTTTATAAAAAATTTATAGAACTTTTTTTGACGTTAGAATAAAATATAGCATAACACTACTAGCAGTATTTTCTTTTAGTTTAAGAAAATGTACTTGGGCGCCTGGGTGGCTCAGTTGGTTAAGTGACTGCCTTCGGCTCAAGTCATGATCCTGGAGTCCTGGGATCGAGTCCCGCATCGGGCTTCTGCTCCTCCCTCTGACCCTCCCCCCTCTCATGCTCTCTCTCTATCTCTCATTCTTCTCTCAAATAAATAAATAAAATCTTTAAAAAAAAAGAAAATGTACTTAAATTTCCTAATGCTTCCTTTATGGCTAGGCTGTTCAGATACCTGAAAAAATTTTTTAAAAAATCCATACTGATGGGCTCTAACAGGCCAAAAGCCATATTACTAAATATAGTAAAGTAAAGCAACAGTATACTTTAAGATAATATGAGTCTAGGGAACCCCCTTTAATGTGGTAATGTCATCAAGTCAGGAGACTAGGAGGCTTGAGTACTGGTGACATACTGATAATAGAGCAAACTGATAATTGTTTCTCAAATTCTACGGAAAAACTGACCTACTTTTAAGATTATTATGTATAACTTGAAAGACTTTTGGAATCGTTTGATCCGGGTGGGAGCAGACTTTTGTTTGGAATGGATTGTGCCTGGGCATACTTCCTGTGTCATCCCTAAATGCCTTCCTTGGAACATGTCCTCTATGGGCCATATCACTGTACCTGAATATAGTATTGCTCACTAATATCACATAACCCATGTATAGAGGAATAAAATGATTCTCTGAAGTATATTTTGCATATAACTGCTTACCATTAGCTGAAAAGAGGCTGGTTAAGTGGTGAAACCACACTTGAATGGGTAAAGGAAATAAACTTAATTTGCCATTCATTGGTAACTTTTCTAAGAATTTTATTTCAATGCTTAATAGGCCTCACAGGATCAAAATGATCAGGATTCTATTTCAAATAGATCATTTGTTAATTTTCTTAACAGGTGTGCTTTGATTTAATTCTATTCAGTAGATGTTTGTTGAACATTTTTACTGTGTACAAAGCCCTGTGCTGGATGCTACACATTTTTCAAAGAAACAGGGTCTGGTTCTTACCCGCCTCCGGCATGGAAGGTATATGAATGAATACGTCATGCTACAATAAAGGTATGAAGTGCTCTTGCGAGAATGGGAGGAGAGATTTATCCTGAGGGCATACTTGGGGCACATTTCTTAAAGGAGGTAGTGTTTGAGCTGGGCAACAAACAAAAGACAGAACTCTAAAGGCTAGCAGTAAGAGAAAGTGGGAGACAGGCTGGGATGACATGTTTGTGCATTGGCTGAACTGTGATAGAGTGGACATATTCAGGAAATGGTGAGTAGAATGATGTTAAAGGAAGAATTACTAGGGGCCAAATCATGAAGTTGGAATCCAGCTGAGTTTGATCTCTTTTGAATGAAGTAGGAAGCTATGGAAGGTCTGTTGAGCAAGAAAATTCAATTTAACAACACATATTTATCAAGAGTCTACTATATACTTGGCGCTGTGCTGGATACCAGGAATCTGAAAACAAACATGTTTCCTTTCTTTCAGGAGCTTACAGTTCAGGAAGTGAAATGTTCACAGCTATATTTCAGAAATGTAATTGGTGTGAATCTATATTATGCACCAAAGGAGGACGACTAGAAATAAGATTAGTCAGGAAGTTGTTTTAAAACTCCAAAAGAGAGGTGAAGGCCTGAATTTGGGAAAAAGCAGTGGGAGTAGAATGGAGAGACATATTCTAGAGACTCTGCAGCTACTGATTAGGTTACAGTAGTAATGCCATAAACTAAGTGTGGGGAGGATGAGAAGTTGTGTTTTAGACATACAGAGTTTGAGGCACCTGTGGGATATTCGTGTGGAGATTTCCAGTAGAATGCTAGAATTATAGGTGCAGATCTTAAGAAAAGTCAGGAAAATTTTAAAGATTATACTCAGAAATGAAAGCCAAATTTGTGGGAATTCTGAATTTATTTTTTTAAAAGATTTATTTATTTATTTATTTGACAGAGAGAGAGATAGTGAGAGAGGGAACACAAGCAGGGGGAGTGGGAAAGGGAGAAGCAGGCTTCCCATGGAGAAGGGAGCCTGATGCGGGGCTCGATCCCAGGGCCCTGGGATCATGACCTGAGCCGAAGGCAGACACTTAACGACTGAGCCACCCAGGTGCCCCGGGGAATTCTGAATTTATTAAGGAAAAAGTATAAAGTGGTAACAGAAGAGGACTGAGCTCTGAATTTGGAGGAGTGTCTAAATTTCATAATAGGACATTGAAAAAAGAACCAAGAAAGGACACTGGTTAGAGATCACTACAGCAGATAAAAAGAGTGTATGTTTCTTAAGTGATGATTTTTGATCAATGGATATTTACTTTTATTCATATCCTGCCATATAGTAATTAAGAGATAAAATATGACTTTAAATTTATTAAAGGCTTTTAATTTTTCTTAAATTTATTTATTTGAGAGAGAGAGAGAGCACAAGCAGCAACAGAGGGAGAGGGAGAAGCAGGCTCCCCACTGAGCCGGGAGCCTGATACAGGGCTCAAGCCCAGGACCCCGGGATCATAACCTGAGCCAAAGGCAGACACTTAACCAACTGAGCCACCCAGGCACCTTTTTTTTTTTTTAATGTTTTATTTATTTATTCATGAGAGTCAGAGAGAGAGAGGCAGAGGCAGAGGGAGAAGCAGGCTCCCTGCCTAGCAGGAAGCCTGATGCAGGGCTCGATCCCAGGACCCTGGGATCATGACCTGAGCCGAAGGCAGACGCTTAACCATCTGAGCCACCCAGGCACCTTTCTTTTATTTTTTATTTTTATTATTTTTTAAAGATTTTATTTATGTATTTGACACAGGGAGAGAGCGCACAAGCAGGGGGAGCGGCAGACGGAGAGGGAGAAGCAGGCTCCCCACTGAGCAAGGAGCCAGACACAGGGCCTGATCCCAGGACCCCCAGATCATGAGCAGAGCCAAAGGCAGATTCTCCACCAGCTGAGCCACCCAGGTGCCCCAAGGCACCCCTTCTTTTAGAACAGAAGTTGAAGTGGAAAGGATATTTATTAATTAGAAAATGTTCTTTATTTAAAAGGCTTTTAAGCATTTTTTAGTTTACTAATTTAATGTTTCTTTGCACTGGGCACTTGAGTTTGAGTATAATTTTGGTTTATGAAAATACTTATAAACAAACATTTAAGAAAAGAATACCTTTACATCCAGTTCTTCTGATTTTAGCCCAAAAGATAACAAAGCTGCATAAATCAGTGCTAGATGATGAAGTGTTTTTTCTGTAAGATGGTACCTAAAAAAAAATTATATTATTATACTGTACTCATTTGATATCTGATTGTACCTATCAGAAGTTCATTTCATTTTCCACATTTCATGTTATGAGAATAATCTGGCTAAGATAAAGCTGTGTGGCAGACTCAGCACTCTTTTAAGAAGATGGTTCCACCTCCATTCTTTAACAATCCAGTTGAATCTAGGGGATGCTGAGAGTGTGTTTGAGGGGAGAAGTTTAACTCATCCCCTTACTGGCTCCAGGGATGGCTCTCTAACTGATCCAACTAAAATACTCTATCCCCTGGCCAAAGTAACAAGTTCAGATATGAACATGTGACCAGAGCCAGGATAACTAGAATCCTCCCTGTGTCTTTTTCTTGAACTGTCAGAAAAAACACTTTTTTTTTTTTTTAAAGATTTTATTTATTTATTCATGAGAGAGAGAGAGAGAGGTAGAGGGAGAAGCAGGCTCCCAAGGAGCAGGGAGCCCGATACGGGACTCGATCCCAGGACTCTGGGATCATGACCTGAGCTGAAGGCAGACGCTTAACCATCTGAGCCACCCAGGCGACCAGAAAAAACACTTTTTACAATGATCATTATGTAATGTGATAGAGGTGTTAGCTAACCTTACAGTGGTAATCATACTGCAATATATAAATGTATCAAATCAGCATGTTGTAGACCTTAAACTTACAAAATCTTGTATGTCAATTATATCTTAATTAAAAAAACACTCTTTTTTTTCCCCCTATGGTAATTAAGCAGATCAGATGTGAGTCTTGAGCTATGGGTATATACTTCTACTGCCTTTATCCACTTTAAGTACCCTAAGCAGAAAAAAGGAAATGGCTCATATTACTAAGAAGTCCAGGAGAGGACTTTATTGGATCCAGGGACTCAAACCATATCATTGAGACAAGGGCTCCTTAATTTCTTGGCTCTCCTTTCCCTTGCTAGTTTTTTTCTCAGGCAAGCTTTTTCCGTAAGAGTGGCTAACAAGAGTGGCTTACTGTGCCTACACTGCTTGTATAAACAATGTGGTTTCTGCTGAACACCTTTTCTTCTTGGGAGTCTAGAATTTTGATATGTGCTAGGCAGAGGGTGCCTACATAGCCAATCCTTACTGAAAGCCCTGGGCATTGAGTCTCTAGTGAGTTTCCCTCGTACACAACATTTTAACAAGTGTTGTCACAACTCTTTCCTGTGGAAATTAAGCACATTCCGTGTGATTCTACTAGGAGAAGATTCCTGGAAGCTTCCTTCTAGCTTCCTCTGGATTTTGTTCCATGCACTTTTTCCCTTTGCTGATTTTGCTTGGTAACCATTTACTATAATAAATCATAATCATGAGTACAAGTATATGCCGAGTCCAGTGAATCCTCTTATCAAATCATCAAACCTGGGGGTAGTCTTGGGGACTCCTAACACATTTTCTTGAACAGGAACTAAGGTAATTCAAGCAATTTTATTTTGTATGTTGAATTTTCCTCATTTGGTCAGTTGATTAAGAGACTTCTTAAATGTTTTATACATCTAAAAGTATAGAACTGAGATACCTAGAAGTCTGAAAATAACTACATTTTATAATAATATCTTATTGTGAATAATTAACTCTTCATATCCTGAACATAAAACTGTCTCAGACTATTACATAATTGGTTTTTTTTTTTCATGAAAATCTGGGTAAAAATAAGTGTGAATCCCTTCTCTTTTGCTGTACTTCAATTACACCTCTGGAACATAGGTGAATAGCAATCTAAAAACAACTTAAAATTTTTTTCCAAAACAAAACAAAACAAAAATTTTTTTTCCAAAACAGTTTTTATCTATGGGATACTTCCAAGATCTTGATAAAGCTTAAATGCTTTACAAGCAAGTTCCAAGCTTAAAATGCTATACAGCCTTTACTATATTCAAAATGAAGATTTTACACCTAAATTATTATTTTTATTTTTCAATTTTGGTAGAAAGGAAAAACAAGGTTAATGACTTGCTAGAGGTTATTGTTAATAGAAAAAGAAATAAGAACCAAGGTGTTTGGACTCTTAAATTTTAACTTATACTTATCCCACATATAATAATTGTATACAAAGAGCTTGGTACAGTAGGTAAACAAAAATGTAATCAAACTGGAAAGTCAGTAAAGAAAAAAATCACATATGCAATGTCAAATAAGGAAAGATCTCTATACCTTCTCTAATAACTAAATAATATATTTTTAAAGATTTTATTTATTTGAGAGAGTGAGAGAGAGCACAAGCGGGAGGAGGGGCAGAGGGAGAGGGAGAAGCAGACTCCAAGCTGAGAAGGGAGCCCGACGCAGGGCTCGATCCCAGGACCTCAGGATGGTGAGCTGAAGGAAGACACTTAACCAACTGAGCCACCCAAGGCACCCCAGACTATATATTTTAAGAACTTCTACTATGAGTGATTTGGTATGTGTTATGTGATACTGTAGAGATTTTTTTTTTTAAAAAGGAGACCAGTTTGAAATTTAGTAGGAAAGATTCATTCATTCAATCAAGGAGTATTTACCAAGCATCTATCATACGAAACAATGTGCACTGCCTTGGGGCAAGTACTCCAAATGATAATACAAGGCAAAATGTGGTAAATATCAAAGATGAGGAAAGGATAGAGAGCTAAGGAGTTCAAAGGATGGAGAGGTCACAGTTAACTATTTGTGTGCATGAGATGGGGGTATTAAGGAAAGACAGAATAGAAAAAGTGATATTTGGGGATAGGTTTTGAAAAATAGGCATGATTTCACCAGATTAAATAGTTGGAGGAAATACAGAATATTGTAGAAAGAGAAAAATGTATCAGCAGAAGTAGAAGTGGCAAAGTAAGGACCATGTTTGTGAACCAGTGAGCAATCCTCTGGCTGAAATGAAAAACAGTGAAAATTAAGCCTGAAAATATAGGTCAGGATTATATTCTGAAGACTTTGAATATTAGGGTGAACAGTATGTATGTATTCAGTAGATAATAGGGAAGTCAGTAGGCTTTTTATTAGAGTGGAACAGTAAGAGCCTGGTTTTTGGAATATTAATCAAATGTATGACAGATTATGGAGAGTAACATGGAGAGCCATGAGGTGGGAAAACGGTAGTTAACAGTCCACATAAGATCTAAACTAAGATGTTGGTAATATAAATGGAGAGAGGGGATAGATAAAAAAGAGACTAGTGATTATATCCATAAGATATGTTTTTAATTTCAGTGACTAAAAGAAAGACAATGGTCATAAATAGTCAAAGGGCAGAAAAGAGGAGATACTGTTTTGGAGGGGATAGAGAATACAATGAATTCACCCTGGAACATGTTAAGTTTGAGAGCCTACAAAATATCAGGGTGGAAATATTTAATAGAAAATTAGAGATACCTGTCAGGAATTTCAAAGAGCGACTCCAGCTGCAGATATAATTATAATCATTATAGGCAGAAAGATGCTGATTGAAGCTATGGCAGTGAGTAAGGTTTCTAATGGATTGAATAGAAGAAAGGAAAGAATTCAGATGTATCTGGAGACTGGGACAAGGAAGAAGAAGAGGTAAAGAGAGAGAAAGAGTAGTTAGAAGATCAAAACTGTGAAGTGTCATGGGACTGAAGAGCTTCAAGTAAGGAAGCACTGACAACAGTCTTTAATACTTTAGAGCAGAGAAAGATAAAAATACTTTTGGAGGTGGAAGTGATCCTGAGAGACAGATTAGTACAGATGTAGGAGAAAAGCCAGACTGCAGAGAATAAAAAAAGGAGGTGAAAGCTGTGGGTTCATAAAATTTTAAGATGAAGGAAAGAAGGGACATATAATGATAATTTGAGCCAGTATCTTGGCATGGATTTTTTGTATTTTTTAAGTTAAGCACGTCAATGAAAGAAAGAATAGCAAGGTGCTATTTAGTTGGCAAATTTAAATAAGCTTTTAGAGAGAAGTGATTTAAGAATGGCATCTTTTAACAGACAAGTCCAGAACTAAAAAGTAATGAAAAGTGAAACACTTAAAGCAGCAACTCTTAGTGAACTAGAGGAGGATGATTTGCACAGAAAGCCCAGTGGAAATATATCATCTCCAAAATTCTGATTTGTTTTCCTATGGGCATGCCTCCATCTCGAAGATCCCTGACTCAAAGCAAACTAGATGAGCAAGTAGAAAAATTTTAACTACTTTTATTCAAAAATTTTGGCTACTTTTATTCAAAGAAGAGGACCAAATAAGGAATAGAAACATAACTTTGGATGAAGAAATGTTTACTTACTCTGAGTTTAATGTTTTTTTTGTATATAAGATTATCCAACAATAGCTGTACTGGAATGATAATGCCATCAGTCTCATAATGATATTGTCTGATGCCTTCTCACAATTCAATTCTTCTAGGTCCTACCAGAAAAAAAATAAAAAGATTCACTAGGTTGAATAGTTGTTATGAAATTATTACTACCATATTTTAATAATCTATTTTAGATTATATATATATTAATATATATATAACAACTTGAGAAGAGTCATGGGTATGGGCTTCCATTTTCTGGAAAAATTAAAATCACACTGGAAGTAATAGGGGAAAAGCTACAGTAGATATCAACCAGCAAATGATAGCTTCAGCAAGGAAGGCTCATGAATCTCCCAAAGTCCTAGATATGAAGAAAGCAGCCTATAGAGTGCCCCTATTTGGGCAAAGTCCTTTATAGACAGGAATTTGTCTACTTGTAAGGGCAATATAAAATATGTTTAAAAACTCATGGGATAATCTGCACTGAATGTTTATTTAAGGAAGATAATAAAGAAGCGATCAATGGACTTCCAGGAATTGCTCTCTAATAGTCTAGAATATTCTTTTCCCTTTAATGCAATTAAGTTTTTTTCAAAGTTACATTCTATTTTATTTTCTTCTATTTTATTTTACTTTAGAGAGAGAGCACATGCAAGTGGGGTTGGCTGGGGCAGAGGGAGAGGGAAAGAATCTTAGAGAATCTTAAGCAGGCTACATGGAGCCCGACTTGGGTCTACAATTAATTTTTGATAGAGTGAATGATTCAGGAAGTGTCTTACTCTAACAACAAGTTATATAACTATGAATTAAATTTAAAAGTCTCCCAAATGGTATTTCTCCCTAAATAATTGTTTTTTAAAAAAACTTTAGGGGCACCTAGGTGGCTCAGCCAGTTAAGCATCTGTCTTTGGCTCAGGTCATGATCCCAGGGTCCTGGGATAGGGCCCCACATCAGGCTCCCTGCTCAGCTGGGCACCTGCTTCTCCCTCTCCCTCTGCTGCTCCCCCTGCTTGTGCTCTCTCATTTGTGCATGCTCTCTCTCTCAAATAAATAAATAAAATCTTTTTAAAAAGCTTTAAATATGTAAGACATGGTAACTCTTAAGAAACCCTCTAACAGAGCTTTGTGTTTCCATTATATAATTCTTATACTGTTAACATTTGCTCACGATCGGACTTCTACCTTACCGTATTTGCTATTAATTTATATTCCATACCATTCAAACTAGTTTCTGCTCCCCACTTCCACCCTAGTGAATTAATTTCTTTGTAATTTGTACTCCAATTTTAGTATTTGTGCTGCCGAAGCAAGCACTGTAATTTGTACTCCAATCAAGCAAACTTATCAGGGAGATTCAGTCAAGAATTTGTACATTTAAATTTCAACTATAGGGATTTTTTTTTGAGAGAATTTTTCTTTTTTCTTGTTTTTTTAACTGGCTTACTTACAGGCAATCCCCACTTACCTCAGAGGAAATCCCATATTACTAATCATGGATTAAAATACTACCACCTTTTTTTTTAAAGATTTTATTTATTTATTTGAGAGAGAGAGAATGAGAGATAGAGAGCACAAGAGGGAAGAGGGTCAGAGGGAGAAGCAGACTCCTTGCTGAGCAGGGAGCCCGATGTGGGACTCCATCCTGGAACCCCAGGATCATGACCTGAGCCAAAGGCAGTCGCTTAACCAACTGAGCCACCCAGGCGCCCCAAAATACTACCACCTTTTAAGAAACATAGTGACTAAGATTTGATTTTTAAGGTTTTCAACACTGTGATTATTCTATAAATATATTTTAAAATAGGTCAATATTAACATTAAAGATTCCATACTTTGTCTTCTTAAAGTATGTTAAAAATTAAAGGCATTAAAGAAGCTTGGTAAAAGTCATTTTCCACAGTGATGATTTTAATACTTGTTATCTATTTGCAAAGTTTTGGAAGAAAACCCTAATGGGTTATAGTTAAGCTCTCTATAGTAAAGCTAATAATAAATTACATGGTTATATATATTGTACTATATTTAATTTATATATATTTTTAAAAATTTTATTTATTTATCTGAGAGAGAGAATGAGAGAGAGAGAGCACATGAGAGGGGGGAGAGTCAGAGGGAGAAGCAGACTCCCCGCCGAGCAGGGAGCCCGATGCGGGACTCGATCCCGGGACTCCAGGATCATGACCTGAGCCAAAGGCAGTCGCTTAACCAACTGAGCCACCCAGGCGCTCTATATTCTTTACTATATAATTTTACCTGCAAAATTATGGCAGTGTGTTCATCAACTGTCACCACCACATAACACTCTGTACGTCCAAAGAGTTTCAATGACTCACTGCAGCATCTCTCCACTAGTGTGATATTGTATCTGTAAAATACCATATTTTGGGGTGAGATAATGAAATGCTAAGAAAAATTCCTTAAGAAAAGCTGTATTGTCCTCCCGCATATTAAATTATTTGAACTACTGTGCTTTTTGTTTCATACATCAATTTATTCTACTTTATAAATTTGAGGAATGAAATTATGATTTATTCAGTATATATGACAAATTAGTTGAGATGTGCATTGCCTTAGGCATTTCACTTAGAACTTCGTAGTCCTATTTCCCATGCAATATTTAAAGCCCTCTAATTAAGAATACTCATTCTCAATATTATCAATGACCCAAAGATATGACTATAAAATTCGCAGGAAAAAAAAGATAGTGTTCATATTTGCTGGTAACAAGAGAAATGAAATTAAGATATAAATTTAGACACTAACGAAATATTTTTTCTTCACATGATTGATATATATTGCCAAAAAAGATAATATTCAGTAATTATGATAGTGTACTATAGGGAGAGAAGTGTAACTTGACATAAACTCTCTGGAAAACTTTCTATGTGATGTAATTGCACGCTTCAATCAGAGAGAAATATGCCACATATACAGCACAATGTTTAGCCATTTAGGATATATATACCTTTGCTAAAGTTATGAAATCAATAACTTACTTGGATTCTAGCAACTGAAGTATTTCTGGAGTATTAAGAAGTCCTTCAGATGCAAAAAACACATATGGAACCTGAATTTCCAAAAGAAATCCACCAAAACTATCCAGCAATGTGCTTCCTAAATAAGAGAAAGTTTATAAATATTTCTCTTTTTTCTTATCCTTCAGCTCTTTCTCTTTTTTACTAAACATGAGAAAAGCAAGTGTATGTTCAAGGAGTAGTACAAAAATAAAACATAGTCATTGTAAAAAATCAGAAATCAGAATAAAGTTCTGAAGAATAAAATAAAAACCATATGTTCTCCTACTACCTAAAAATAAAACAGCATTAACGGAGTTTACTAAAACTACTATGATACGTTAATAGGAAAATAATAAATACATCAATGGATAAATGGACAAAGAACATTAATAGGCAATTTACAAAAGAATGGCTATACAAGATCACATCTGAAAAGATATGGATAATCTAAGACATTATCTGTAATTAATTAACTATAATATAACTATAAAATATTTTATGCCTATAATTCTGTCAAAGATTTAAAAGAATAATAATACCTACTTACAGTAAAGATATTGGGGAAAGGATTCTCTTTACTTTCTGCACAAATACGAATTGAGATAGCATTTCTGGAAGGATATTTGGCAATATATAAATGTGTGTATACCTTTGACCCAGCAACTCATTTTACTTCTTCTAAGAACAAGTATATAAAAATAAATAAGACATATAAGCTACTAAAAATCTTATAGTAAATAGTAGAAAATTGAAGCATTGTAAATGCTCCGAATAAGGAATTGGTTGAATCAATTAAGTTCATCTTTTTTTTTTTTTTAAAGATTTTATTTATTTGTCAGAGACAGAGAGAGAGAGCACAAGCAGGAAGAGTGGTAGGCAGAGGGAGAAGCAGGGAGCCAATTGCAGGACTTGATCCCAGGACTCTGGGATCATGACCTGAGCAGAAGGCAGCTGCTTAACCAACTGAGCCACGCAGGCGTCCCCAGTTAAGTTCATCTTTGACAGAATGGAAGAAGCCTCTACATATAAACTGAGATATTTATCTTTTATCTTTTGGGGGGCCCTTATTTAATCAATTTAACATTTAATTTCATATATCAAAGATTCCAAGGTAATCATTATGATGACTATATTTTTAGAATTGAATTGGAATATCTCAGAATTCAAAACTTCCCACTCAGACTTGAGATGGACAGAAAATAACTTAAGGCAAGTATTGAAAGGGATGCACTGGGACTAAAAGTGTACAGGCTTTTTAATTTAATGGATGTGAGAATTCACAACCTGAGTCATGTGAAGTGTTGCTGAGATATACAGAGAAACCGAATGATATACAAAGTGGTTTTAAATTCTTTTCGAAGTGTTTCTGTATAATTTTTTTTTGGCACATTAAGTTTTCTGAATCAGTCAACATACTACGAAAGAATTTTCCCCTAAAATTCAATAAAAAATACTACTGCATAGAAGTATCAGGTGAAGATTGGATATAATTGTAATAAATTGTGCTATTATAAGTAAAATTTAGAAGGTAAGGGGATGAAGATGAATATAACCAGTAAACCTTACTTTACAAACGAGGAATAAGAGGTAAGGGGTAAAGAACTGGCCCAAGGTCATATGGAGTGCTGAGGTTAGAGTTTGAACTCAAGTCCTCTAACGCCATTGCTCGTTCTCTTTCCACAGATCAGAAGCAGAAAACAATTTCCATTCTACTACAACAAAAGGATTTAGTTTATATCCTTACTCTTTAAAACTGTATCTGGAAGAATCACTTTGAAGACCTTGTGAGGAATATTCAATTTCTCGCAGTGTTTAGTCCAACAAGAGTTTTCTACAAAATTGTATTCCACCACAAATGAGAAGTTACTCCAGGGGAAATCTGCTCCAATATATTGATTATGTACAACTACACAGGAACTTGTACTGAAGACAAAATAAAGCCAAGAAAATAGAATTATATTTGTGTCATTATTTACTTGGAAGGCCAAAAGATGACTGTCTTTGGCTATTTTATTCTTCTCTAGTCTGTGCCGACTTATCTTGGAAAGGCACTGGTGTATTTTCTGTTGATTTGTTCTCCAATTGTGCTAATTCCTTTTTATCTTTCTTTTTGATGGTCATACATCTTTAAAAAAATTTTTAAAGATTTTTTAAAAAGATTTTATTTATTTATTCTAGAGAGAGAGCCAGCCCAAGTGGGGGAGGGGCAGAGGGAGAAGCAGGCTCCCCACTGAGCAGGGAGCCCTACGATGAGGGATGAGGACGATGATGATGATGACGATGACGATGTCGATGATGACAATGATGACGATAATGACGTGGGGCTTGATCCCAGGACCCTGGGATCATGACCTGAGCCAAAGGCAGATGTTTAACCGATTGAGCCATCCAGGTGCCCCTTTTAAGATTTTATTTTTAAGTAATCTCTACATCCAATGTGGGGCTCAAACTCACAACTCCGAGATCAAGAGTCGTGTGCTCTTCCAACTGAGCCAGCCAGGTACCCCTATGGTCATATATTTTTTAAAAAAACAGGATCTAAAAAACTGTGGACTACTTCACATTCTCAAATGCAAGGGACCCTAATTTTATTAACTGAGTCCTATCAATAACAGACAAGTCACTGTGAGAATTCATTTTCTTACACATGTGAGGTTTCATCTTTGAGGATCTACATAAGAGAATATTATCTGACAACTTTGAAATGATTTTTCCTTTTCTCAATGAGCTTCATAGGTGATTTAGCAACAACAAAAAACGGATACTTAAATATCATAAGTTTATCTTTCCTATCTTCAAATTCCATATAATAGCACTTACTGTAATGAAAATTCTCTACTGCTGCTTTCTATCTAGAGCAATCTAGATAGATAATAGACAGAAGTTAAATGCTTTTATGGGCTTCTATTTGATTTACAACTTCTTTTTATTATCTGGATCCCAATATTAGAAATAAAAATTTCTACATAAAATAAGGCAAAATAAAAACATTTTTAGACAAATCAACACTAAATTTTATTATTAGCATGCTTTCACCAAAAGAATTTCTAAAGAATGTACTTCAGGAAGAAGGAAAGAAAGAAGATATAAGAAAAAATGCTGAGCAAAAAAAACCCCCAAAACTGGTATAAACAAGGGTAAATCTAAATGGGTACTTCCTGTACTAACAGTAACACTGATAATGATTAAGTTGGGGATATTAAAGCAAGACTGAACTATAAAATTCTGGACAACAATAATATATAATACACAAGGCAATGACCTGAATTCAAGTATTCTAATGTAAAACACTTTTCAGGAAGAGGAGAGATACATTGATTCATTTCAGGTTTTATTAAACCTTTTAAAAAGTTAAATTCCAGGAGAAATTGTGCTTTTCCTGTGGAACTGGTATGTTTATTCCCCGTAGGTGAAGAAATACATTTTTACCCATTTAAAACACCTTCAGATTCCACAAAATCTTTCCTTTTGTTTGAATGTAAGACAGTCAATGTTAAACCTGTTGGGAAAAAAAGAGTAATACAAAAAAGTGTTTTTCAGTGTTTTGTTCATATATAATTTTTAGGTGTTCATATATTTCACTATAATAAAAAATGAATTAAAGACCTTGAACAAGGAAACTGCTTAAAATACAATTTGCTGGATTATTTTTCTGTCTGTGGGTATCTGAAAGTTTGAAGCATGGGCAATATTTCTGTTGTGTGTATATGTTTTGTATGTATAAGCATGGAAATTCTGAATTTATTATGTAAAATAATAAAATGTATCAAAATCTTAATTTTAAAGTAGCCAAATTAAACACTCATCAATTCTGTGCATTTAATTTTACTTTGCTAAAAATCATGGTTGATTTTACCTTTTTTCTCTAGTCAAAAATTTAAGTACATAACTAAATAGCAAGAGACTACATTTTGATGTTGTTTTTTCCCTTCTACTGGCTGTATAAGAAGTAGAAGACCTACTGGGTGTCATCTGCTCCTTAGAGTCACTTCTGCTTCTTAATTGTAATTTAAGTTTCTTATGTTACTGATTTTTTTAACAAAATAGATTTCAAAAAGTTCTGTAGCCACACATATAGTTTATTTTTCGTACATATCATTGGTTTAAGAATAGCTGATTCTAGTTAAAATAAATTTTACTCTCGATTGGTGTATGTTTGTCAGTTGTAAAGTTGACAAAGGCATGATGTGATAATGACAGAGTAATGCTTAATAATTTAATGTTTACTTGGCTTGATATGACAATAGTTTTGGTAGCAATAAGAAGAGGATGAGTAGTATTTCTCTTTTGTATATAAATTTATAAAGTCATATTATTATTATTTTAAAAGATTTTACTTTTAAGCAATCTCTACACCCAACGTGGGGTTCAAACTCACAATGCTGAGATCAAGAGTCTCATGGTCCACCGACTGAACCAGTCAGGCACCCCAAGCTCATACTATTTAAAACCTAATCTCTTTAGCTGATTTGTTTTAGCTGTAATCTTAAAGCAGATTACTTGCTAAATGCATTACTAGGATCTTGCAAGCAGAGAAGATGAAACCACAGTTCTACTTTCTAACACTAGACAGAGAAAAAAGGCCTCACTCCTAGACACAGAGGATAGCTGCTTGTTAAAAGATGGGAGAAAGATTTTTTTTTTTCAGCTTAGAGAGTCAAATATTTTTGTGTCAGTTTCAACCTTGTTGAAATAAAATAGCAGAGTAGTGATGAAATAATCTCCAAAGCCAAAAGAAATAGAATGTTCAGCGTGAAGCCTATATAAGAAGTAATATATACAATAATAATTTGTCCATGTGTCTTAAGCACATCAAAGGAAAAGATGCCCCATTAAGTAGGTCTAAGTATTCTTCTCTGTGGGGCAGGCACATTTCTTCAGCCTCTTCACAAAAGTATTACTTCAGTTACCCAAATCCCTTTGTTTCTTAATGCTACATTGCTCAGCACCTTCCTAACTAAAAAAAAAAAAAAATGTTTTCAGTTACCCTGATTCCAGACAGGTGTGGCAAGTTCAGCCTCACAATTGTTAACTACTACTTTAACATTTTGGTACTAGTAAAATCTTGTGAATTTGGTGGATAAAACCTCATCTTCCCAGGATCGGAAAACTGGATGAAGTAATAAGATCCAGGCTTGCAAATCTGGACTGTAGACACATGATAATGTCTAGAAATAGCACCTTATAAAGTTCGACTGCAAAAAGTCTTCCATTCTCACATTACTATAATTTAATAGTTAATTTTGCTAAGTGCACTGATAAGCAGACATTTGTAATATTTGTATATAGTTCAGTTCAATCTTTTTCACTAGTCTCAGTCTACTAGGTATATAGAGAGGCATTCATTAGTTCAGTTATTCAATTCATTTACATTAAGTTCCTTCTAATTCCAGGCATTTTTGTGGATGCTAGTAATACAAATTAGGGCATGGTCCTTACCTTCCAGAAGGTGACATGCTAGTGAGGAAAAGAGACAATAGAATCTCAGTTGTTATAGCCTAGGATGGTAAGTAGTGCCTTAGAAGTATGCACATAATACACTAAGAGCACAAGGGAAAGCATTTATTTATTTATTCATTCATTCATTTTTTAAAAGATTTTATTTATTTATTTGAGAGAGAGAGAAACAGCATGAGAGGGGAGAGGGTCAGAGGGAGAAGCAGGCTCCCCACTGAGCCAGGAGCCCAATGTGGGACTCAGTCCCAGGACTCCGGAACCATGACCTGAGCCAAAGGCGGTCGCTTAACCAACTAAGCCACCCAGGCACCCTAGGGAAAGCATTTAAATCAAGGCTTCCTGAACAAATGCGAAGCCAGAGGAAACTCTGGTGGAGGTCCGTAGCGGTCCTGTTTTAACTAATTTTTAAAGGACGTGTAGGAGTTAGCTGCTAAAGAAGGGAGAAGAGCACTATGTAGCAGGAACAGGAGGTGTAAAGGCATGGAGATAGGAAATAGCATGATAAACAGTTTGGTAGGGTTACAGCAAAGATATATTTGGAGATGGCCAAAGATGCAATTTATGGAGGGAAGAGAAATAGTAAACAAAGGGTGACATAGGTTGAGGATGGTATTTTATTTTTAATACTGGAGTGCTTAAAGATTAAGGGAGAGTCATTGGAGAGGAAAGTTGGGCGAGGAAATAACTGATGAGAACACACTGATGCGGGAAGAGATGGGATCCAAAGCAGAAATGAGAAATTGTTTTTCGAAGGGAGGAGATTCACCTCCTTTATAAAGAAAGGAGGAAAAGATAAAAGAATAGAAGAAATGAAGGTAAGTTTGTAGATGGTAAGGTTGTAAGAAGAAAGGTTGTTAAGAGGTATTAAGAGCCCATACAAGGTCAGAGAAGTTAAGTTTGTAGTGGTACTAAACTATCTGATTTTCTCTAATAATGCTCAGGAGCTCAGGTACAGGAACAGAGAGGTTAAACGTCTTGATGGATTCAGAGCTGAGATTTAAATGGAAGGTACAGTAGAAGGACAAGACTGATTAAAGTCATGGGCACATCACCAAGCCTGGAAAGAGAAAAATGTGAAACAAAAAAGGAGGTGATTGATTACAGATCTCTAAGTTGCTGAACATCATGGAAGAGGTAAGATAGCTGTGTATCAGAGTTTAAAGTTCAGAGGTAGCACAGTTCTGCACTATTACAAGGTTAATGGCATAGCCACGGAGTGAATATCATTTCTCCTGTGGAGGCCAGTGAAACTATAAGGTCAGTGTATTGAATGAGCCATTCACATTAAAGACACCTAGGATAATGGCAGCACTAGGAGTGAAAATACCATGAACCAGGTGCACAACTGTCCATGGGTGATGGGGAGTGTTTGGGTGGTTACTAGATGATGGCAACATGGAGTGGTAGTGAATGGTGTGGCAATACGGCATAGGCTCAGAGGACAGAGAAATAATATTTTGGAAAGGATAATGGAAAGCAAGAAATGACCCTTTCAATCCTATGATATATATTTCATATATAAGAGGGAGATAATTATCAGCTTCTCTATGAAAGGGATACAGGGGAAGCTGTATCATCTGTGAAAAGCTGGGTTCACTTAAGACAAGGAGATTAAAAAAAAGTTAAAGAGTTTACATATAAGCAATGGGTTCCATGGCACAAGGTGAAAAGGGTTGGCAGAGGGGGCAATAGTTGGTAGAAGAGTTGAAAATGACACTAGAACAAGACAGACCTTGGTTCAAATCCTGAGTCCCTCACTTACCACCTGTGAGGTGCGGCATGTTACAACACCTTTATGAACTTTAGTTTCTTTATTTGTAAAACTGATTTGTAGAGTTATTGTAAGTATACAGAATCATTTAGCAACTAGTAAATGACAATCAATAAAAGGTGTCAACTGATAATAATACACACAAAAGTACATATAATGTACATATAAGTACATTATAGGATATTTATATTGCACACTTAAAGTTCAGATTTATTTAAAAACTGGTTAGATTCCACTGAGTTATATACTTTTAAAGTATGAATTTTATGTTATTATATCTTAATTTAAAAACTTAGATCACTACATTTTTATATGTTCCAAACCTTTGTTATCAAATGAAGCATAATTTAAAACTCCATACCTTCCATTTTGTTAAGGATTTTAATGAGTAAATGTTTTTCACCATCTGAGTCCATTCTTATTATAATCAGCACCTGATCGAAAATAAGAATTTCATATATCTCTGATTAATTATTCTTTTTCATAGTTTTGCTACTGTGACAAAATAACAAGCTTGATTGGTTACATGAAACTATTGGCAAAAAGATTACCAAGTAAATATTTGTGCTGTAAAAGACGTCAGTGCGGGGCGCCTGGGTGGCTCAGTCGGTTGGGCGACTGCCTTCGGCTCAGGTCATGATCCGGGAGTCCCGGGATCGAGTCCCACATCGGGCTCCCTGCTCGGCGGGGAGTCTGCTTCTCCCTCTGACCCTCCCCCCTCTCATGCTCTCTCTCTCTCTCATTCTCTCTCTCAAATAAATAAATAAATAAATAAAATCTTTAAAAAAAACAAAGATGTCAGTGCTTAAACACAAAGGAATAAATTCTGGTAAGATCAAATATCAATGAGGAAAATATTCTGGAGTGGAGCATTCTTAGCATCCGTGTAATACCCTGTATACATAAATTGTCTCTACCTGCATTCTTAGCGTAAATTCAAACCAGACAAGTTTGAGTTGATTGGAAAAAGAACCAATGATTTGTTGCTATACTTTCCTAGTTATCATTATAGCTTTTTTTTGGTGGTGGGAGGGAGAGGACAACAAATAAATTCCAGTTCTTAAATTTCTTACTGATTATTTTACTTTATTTTAATGACAAGCAAGTTATCTAAGTAACCACAGAGTTGGAGATAAAGACACAGGAGGGACAAAGAAAAAAAAAAGAAAAAAGCCAAATTTGTATCCAGATTTAGCGTAAAGCACTTGAAAAGTTTTCTGATTTGAAAACATTTAAGAAAGTATTTCCTCTTAAGTTTTTATCAATATAACCTTCAGATGCTTGAGGTAGGGTGGACAAAAATTTCCAATATAATTCAAAGCATAAGCTAAATGCTTTTTTTTAAAAAATAGAATCATATAAGATGAGATTCTGGCTTAACATTAAAAATAAATTATTGTAGTTCTGTTATTTGGTATATGTTCATGAACTTAGATGTACCAGACAACAGTTTTGAAATTTGGAGAGCTAATCCACAGAAAACTGTGTATAATAAAAATTAAAGTATTTTTAAATTCAAGATACATGAACAATGATGCAAATCAACCTTTCTCTGTGTCTGATTCTGTTTTGTTAACTTACTTAAGGAGAAACCCATCAAGGACCAAATAGTCTAGACTATTTCATAATTTCAGAGTTAAATGCAAAAATTTCTTACATACAATTCTTGTTTAAGCTGATTACCATTATCTGCTTTATTCCAGCACTTACCTTAATCTGTTGCTCACTTTGCATCCAACTTAGTATCTGACATTGCAGTTCTTGTATCTTGTAGTTGGTTTCAGGCTTTTTTTCCCTAATAAACTGTACAATCTCCAGCTGTCTCCAAATGTCATCCAAATAGGAGCCTAAAATGCTTTTGTAGATATCTTTTGCATTTGACAAATATCCTGTTAAAAACAAAAGCAGGGGGGAAAGGCATATCTTTTTGTTCTTTGAGAAACTCCATGAGTCATAACAGAGTTAATCGTTTTCCGATTTTGATCAAAGATATTGACTAATGAAAACCTTTAAACTGAGTGAAGCTGAAAATTATGTACCAAATGTATGTACCAAGCTTCTTTTAAGCTACATAATGACATACTCTATATATCCTCTGAATATATCCCATCTTTTCCTGCCTTCTGGCTTGGTCTACACTTACATGCAAGTCGTATGGAAATGCCACTTCATTGGAATTTTCTTGGTATTTTATCTATAGAGCTTTTGTACTTAATTTCTTGTTTATGTATACGACAATCTCATTAGTCTATAAACTCTTGGGATATAACCCATGATATTTATGCATAATTCACTTATATAGCTGCTAAAATGGCAGAGCCTAAATTCAGACTCACTAAAGCAGTTTCTAAACACAGAATCCTGAGACCAATCCCTGAAAGTTCATATTCAGTAAATCTAGACTCTTTCCCAGGGATTTCTGCCTAAAAGCTCTTCCTGATTCTCTAGACTTTATCTTCTGAAAGAGAAGCCTAATCCAGTAGCATCCCCGTTTCAATGGCTCCTTATCATCTACAGAATAAGGTCTGAACTCTTTTGTGCAGTTTAAAAGGCTATTCATGATTTGTCTCTTTGTTATGTCTTCAGGCTTAGTTCCTATTCCTTTCTACCTTATACTCTTCGATTTAGCTACATGCAGCACACCCACTGGGTCATTCTTCTGGGCTCTCAATTCTGCCTATAATACCCTTTTATACTTTATTTATTTGGCAAACTCCTACTTGTTTTTAAACAAATATTCAGCTTTTAAGTTAACAGTCTCCATCCTTTGTGCCATAGTACATATTGCTGCTGTAATACCCATTACACAATACTGAATTTATTTCTGGGTTAAAGCTCAGAAGTGAAACTCTATACCTTTAATCTTGAAACTCATTAACTTGCTAGCTTGAGAGAGGTAGCAAACTAGAAGCTGGGAGAAAAATACAGAATTCTGGAAGGCAGCAGGGCAGACAGCCAGACCCCCATGGACCTTTCTTTCTCTGACACTATGCAGAGAAAAAGAAAAGAGGACAACCTAACTTACTCTTTGATTTTGAGAGGTTTAGAGGAGTGAGAAATCTCTCCACTAAAAATGTCCAAGGTGGCTAGGTTATTCCTTATGGCTTGGTACGTAAGGCTTAAGAAGTTCGTTTTCCAACAAGGATTTTACTTTCATAGTATTCCTCAAGGTAACCAAATAGCAATGCCCAAATTGATTTGGTGAAAGTATTTCTTTGAGGAGTGAAAATTATTCAGCCCAAGTAGATGGTTCTTAATGGTCTCACCTAATCCTAGGGTAGACTGTAACAGTACCTAAAGGTGAATATATCTCAAGCAATCCTCCATAAATATTATTTCTCTAATTCTAGCTCTCTAGTACTAATAAGTATTAAGCAGCAGTGAGTCACGATGCACTCTCTCTCTTTTTTTTTTAAGATTTTATTTATTTATCTGACAGAGAGAGATAGCAAGGGCAGGAACACAAGGAGGGGGAGTGGGAGAGGGAGAAGCAGGCTTCCCGCAGAGCAGGGAGCCCAATGCAGGGCTGGATCCCAGGACTCCAGGATCATGACCTGAGTAGAAGACAGACACTTAACGACTGAGCCACCCAGGAGCCCCCACAATGTACTCTCTTTACAGCACTGGGAGCTCAGATAGTCTATATTCTGACATTCTGCCTTACACTATGCTTTAACAATCAGCTTAGCTTTTGATAGAACTGATGATTTTTTATGGAAGCTGAAAGACAGGTGACTAAATAGAAGGGCATGTAATTTTACACCCTTATACCAATTTCAGGTACTGTAAACTAGGGTGAGAGCCCCCAATCCATACTTGATGGGGATGGAGGTAAAACAACCCAATCAGCATCAACACCCAAGTGGTTTAATTGGAGAGAAAAGGAAAAGCACCATGTTGGGCTTTCTAAAGGTAGTTGTAATTTAGTTATAATACTTGGCCAGATAATACTAATATAATACTTGGCCAAATATAACTCCCAGTGCCGAAAGGGAGTACAGTTGTAATTCACTGCTGCTCAGTACTTATCAAAACCTTGGATTAGAGAAATACTTGTCTGGGTCACAGATAAAACAAAACCTCTGGGTCACAGATCAGAGTAAAATTATTTTCACTTTATATTTTAAATAGGTTCTAGAAATTCTAAATTATGAAACAATTCTATAAGCACACCATTACTAAACAAGTCTAAATAATCCTGCAATAAGGAGCCTCAAACAGTAATGTACTGAGACAGATATTTAAATGATTTTCATAGTTTAGAAAAAATTTCTATAACCTTTAAATTTTCCAATGTATTCAAAATAGTTTGATTTTTATTCCTCCAGTAATTCATATCCTAATTTACAGATAAAACTAAAAAAGAAATTGCAAAATATCTTACTACTAATAATTTGGTTATATTAGTTAAGTATATTCATCTAGCAAAGATTCAAAGCCACAAACATTCAATGAAGACCGAAAATGTACATGGCAAAATATCACCTTACATTAAAAAGTAGTGCACGACAAAACAATGAATCATGGAACACTATATCAAGAACTAATGATGTAATGTATGGTGATTAACATAACAATAAAAAATTTAAAAAAAAATTAAAAAAATAGTACATGACAATGATTATACAATCAAATCTGTTTAAGGCATTATGACTCTGTAATTCAGGCCTAGATTAGAGGATCCTAAACCTAGTTTTCTAAGTGATGATATTTGTTACAAATGATTTCTTTTAAAGAATACAGGCAGAATAAAAATATATATTCTATTATAATTATGTCAAAATGTATATGATGTTTAATGCGGAAGTAAAAGAGGCTACATCATTTCTTATAATTTCTTTTTCAGGAAAGTAAAAGTTATTTCAGATGAAATATTTCAATAGGAAGAAAAGGGGAAATAAAAATTTCCCCCACTAACCCAATGCTGTGTCCAAGCTACATGTTAAAAGGACATCTCTAATTGTTACCAGAAGATGTAAGAGAGCAGCATGCTTGAACGTTATTTCTTTTTCATCAATTGTACCTAAGCAAACAGAAACATATTTAAAAACATAAGATACACATCAGAATTTTTGAATATGTATCAGAATGCTTAACAATAATAGCTAACATTCATTATCAGGTGCTTACTATGTGCCAGGCTGTATGTAAGCTGGTTATTTCACTGAATCTATAATGATAACCCTGTCAGATAAGTTTATTATGAGCCTCATTTTTTGGATGAGGAAATAGTCTGAACAAGGTTAAGTAACTGTCCAAGGTCAATATGTGAATAAATGGTGGAGCTGGCATTCAAACCCAGATGGCTAACCTCAGTGTTCATACTCTTGTTGTTTTCCCACTTAGGAAAAAAGATCAGTGATTCCCAGTTATAAAACAAGAAGAAAATTAAACTCATAACTTGCCAACTGGTGAAGATAAAGATGGGTGATCATAACATAAAGCAATACCTTAAAATGAAGGTAGAGACACCTGGGAATAATTGTCCAAAGATATGACTCAAACAAGAGATGTATTCACAGGGACAGGCCAATTGTCTACTTAATGTGTTCCATGTAGTTCTAGAGCTTTTTGAAGATGACAGATTGGATTTTACCGTGTGCAAAAGTGAAACCAAGAAGATAGGAATCTAGGCCCTTTGCCCTTTTCTCTGTTTTATATAGTGGGATCACATGAAATATTTATTTGTACAAAATGTTCTGCTAAGAAGTTTGAAAACTGCTCATCTAATCAATCAATAAAGATCAAGGCAAATATGAAGTAGTCACTGGGAACCAAGAGACAACAGGAGAACCATTTCTGGGTAGTATATCCAGCCCCTGTAAGACTTGTGGAAACAAGTCAATCATGACCTGGAAGGGTTGAGAACAGAGCAGAGAAATCAGATTTGGTATCATTTTTCTTCTTTCTTTAGGAGAACATTTCTTGAACATCTTTTATAGTGCAGGTCTGCAGCTGATGAATTCTTTCAGCTTTTGTATGTATGAAAACATCTTTATTTCACCTTTGTTTTCATAATATATTTTTGCCTAGTATAGAAAACTAGGATTTTCTTTCTTCAGTATTTCATTTTATTTTTTAAAGATTTATTTATTTGAGAGAGAGAGAGAGTGGGGGGAGGGGCAGAGGGAGAAGGAGAGAGGGAACCCTTGAGCAGACTCCCAGCTGAGTGCAGAGCTAGATTCAGGGCTCAATCCCAGGACCCTGAGATCATGACCTGAGCCGAAATCAAGAGTTGGTTGCTCAACTGACTCAGCCACCCAGGCACCGCTTCTTTCAGTATTTTAAAGATTTTACTCCACTGTCTTTTCACTTGTACAACTTCTGACAAGAAATTACGTCATCCTTATCTTTGCTTCCCTTATGCAACATGTTTTCCGCCCCCCCTCTGGCTGCTCCTACAATTTTCTCTTTACTACCAGTTTTGAGCAATTTGACTATATGCCTTGATGTAGCTTCATTATGCTTCTTATGCTTGGGGTTCACTGAGTTTCTTGGATTTATGGGTTTGTAGTTCCTAACTAAATTTGGAAACCTTTCAGTCACTATTTCTTCAAATATTTTTTTCTGTTTACCCCCTTTGCCTCTCCTTTGAGAACTCCACTTACTATTATGTCAGGCTATTTGAAGTTGTTTCACAGTGCACTGATGCTCTTTTCTTCTTCTTTTTTTTTAGATTATTTTATCTACCTGTGTTTTATTTTGGAATAGTTTCTATTGCTATGGCTTCAAGTTTACTAATCTTTTCTTCTGTAATGTTTACTCTGCCATTAATCCAGCGCAGTTTTCATCTCATACATTGTATGGAGATGATTTTTAAAAATTTTTTATTTTAAAAAATAATTTCTAGAAGGCTGATTTGTGTCCTTTTTCTATCCCTAACTTATTGAACATATGGAACATAGTTATAAGAAGTTTCAGTGCCTTTCTCTAATAATGCTAACATCTCTGTCAGTTCTGAGTTTGTTTTGATGGATTATTCTCATTATGGGTTGTGTTTTCCTATCTTTTGTCATGCCTGGTAATCTTTGATTGGATGCCAGACATTGTGAATTTTACCATGTTAGGTGCCCCACAAATTATGAGTTTTTCTAATCTAGCTGATCGGAGCAGGCATTACTCCCTGCCCTGTGTGAGTGCAGAGTACTACTCCCTCTAATCCTTTCAGATGGTTTGCTTCCCCAACCTCAGGTGGTTTCCTCACATACACTCTGATCAGTACTCTGTTCAACACTCTGTGTAAAGCTCTCTGTCTCTCATATTCTATCCTTTGAACTCTAGTTGCCTTGGTCTCCCTGGATTCTCAGTTCTGTTTCCTCAACACAGATTGTCCACTGGGCTCTGCCCCTACTATCTCTCCCTGTGCTATGGCCTGGCAACTTTTCCAAGGCAGTAAGCTAGGGCAATGGTAGGGCTCACCTTACTTGTTTCCCATCTCTCGGGAATCAGTGTGCTTCACTGCCTGATGTCTAGAGTCTTAAAAACTGGTTTCATATATTTCGTCTTTGTCTTTTCTTTTTTTCCCTGAAAGAAGTGTAAATTCATTCCCTCTTACTCCATCTTGGCCAGGAGAAAAGTCCAGGATTGACTTTAATTAATCTATTTTTGACATCCCCCCTACCTTCAGAGGGAACTAGGTGGTTCAGATGTTAACAATAGGGTTGATATGGTTTTTGCAATAGGAATCTGTCAAGTAAATTATGTCAGTTAGGAGCATTACTGAGAAGCAATGCCAGATGTATTTGTTACCTTTTTCTCCTTACTTAGCTGACCCTCCGGTATTAGTTTATGGGTGTCATATTCTGAATTAAAGTTATGTCTTCATCCATGACTAATTTCTATACCTTCTATATTCAATTTTTACTCATTTGATACAACCCATGAATTTTTATCCTTTTAAATAATATGACTTTTATTTGTACTTACCTTGCTGAATAGCATCACTTATTACTTTTTCTTGTTCCTTTAAGAGGAACCTTGTTTGGTCAAAAATGACAGTGGCAAATGTCCAATTAGCAGCAGGGAGAGTACAGAGGCATACAAGTTTTTTTAAGATAGGAGTAGCTGCTGCTTCTAGGAGACAGAATGCTTGGCACTGGCTATCTGTGAAAGTAAAAGCATTAAAGATAGTGTTTTATAAGGATGGCATGCTCTTTTTGACAAACCTGTTAAACATGTCACTTCATGGAAAACTGAACTACATCCAAATTATTTTCTGGGTTAAAAATCGTGAGATTATATAGAGGTTCATTTTAGGATATTTATTCTAAATAAATTAATAACAAATAATAAGAAAACAAAACAAAAAACCCATCTATAGAATTTATATAATTTTATGGTTAATTGTATAATTTTATGGTTAATATGTATAATTTTATGGTTATCCTGCTTATTAGAAAATATGTATTTGGTAACTAATATGGCAAGTGTGAAGAGCCATATAAAGAGAATCACGTATTTTTTTTCCCCTCCACAATTAGCTTACAACCTTAAGCTGAACAAATTTACCACAATGACAAACTGTTTCTAGTTTTCACTAGAATATCAGTATTTTAAGATTTGCATTATCATCTTAAGGTCATAAATAAAACTGAACCGAAAAATGAAAAGATATTAAAAACTAGTGTCATATTTCCTCATTGATTTTAATAATGAGCATGATGTTCTTTTAAGTAGGCTATTCTTTAGGAGTCAAAGAATATTCTTCTTCACAGCAGAAGCAAAAATTTTAATCACTATAGGAAACAATAATAGCTTTTTTAACATCACCCTGACAGTGGGTAAGAGAACAGAGGGAGTGAGCCTCAGCAGTTCATTTTTCCTGACTGGGCAGAAGAATCTGAGCAGCTGCAGTCTGCTGTTCTCTGATGAATGTAGGGAAGAAGCAGTTTATTTATTTTTTTAATATTTTTTAAAGGTTTTCTTTATTTATTTGAGAGAGAGAGCATGAGAGGGGTAAGGGCCAGAGGGAGAAGCAGACTCCCCGCCAAGCAGGGAGTCCGATGTGGGACTTGATGTGGGACTCCATCCTGGAACTCCAGGATCATGATCTGAGCCGAAGGCAGTCGCTTAACAAACTGAGCCACCCAGGCAGCTGGGAAGCAGCAATTTAAATGATGGAAGAAATAACAGTGAGTGGACTGGAGTAGGGCAATGGAAAGGGGCAAAGGCAGTGAATGGGGTGTTCAGGTGTAGGAATATCTTAAAAGTAGGAATGGAATGAAGAAACATCTGAAACAAATAAAGAAAATTACATGGAAAATCAGGTATGTCCTAGATACTCAGGAAAAGGCTTTCAAATTTACTTAATTTGAATGCATTTTAAAAGCATACAGCATACCTGATGCTTGAATTTCAATGACATTAACCACTCTCCTTTCCTGATTTATTTTCTCTATGGCTTTATTAGTACAAACAGGAGGACTTTCTTCCTGAAGAGTTAAAGAATGTTCTTCTTTATCTTGAAATTCTAATAAAAATTATTAATTTGCATTATTCAGGGAAACTTAGTGTTGCTTTACTTAAAATGCTTTCATGTAATATGATCACAATTGTTAAAGTTCTTCCTTGAAACACGTCAGTATTAAATTGAACAACTATTCAGGTCAATGGATGTAACACAATGCTGAATGGCAATAGTGGAAAGAATCTTGACATCGAATCACTGTTTCAATCTCAGTTCTGACACTAGCTTCAGTGTCCTCATATGTAAAATATACATAAATATACCTATTTTGAATATCGTTATAGGGATTAAACACCAAGTACAGTTCCTGACACCTGAAGGGCACAAACAGCTCAATTTCATTTCTCTGTGACTTTCCACATACCCCTCCTTCTGCTACTAATCCTCTCCTATGCCCCAAGCCCTCCCTGGCTCCATCCTTTCTTAATTAGGTCAGTTCTTACCACTTACCCTTCAGCTCTCAGGCATTTTCTATAAGCCTACTCTACTATGTTGTAAGCTTCTCAAGGTCAGCAATGGTATCATCTTTATCTCTAATATGTATTTTAGTGCCTGGCATACAACATTCAACAAATGTCAGTTTTCTTCCTTCTTTCCTAAGTATTGTAGAGGATAACAAATATGTATATAACTAATTAATTTATTTATAGTTACTTATATTAACTAGATAGTAATGTTATCTATTAATTATATGATTACAGGATAATTTTAGAAACACAATACCATCTTAAAACATTTTAATATATGAGCTTTAAATACATGGTGGAAAATAATGGAGTAAAATACCCTAAACTAGATTATGTTATTATTTTCAAGTATACTTTTAATTAACTATAAATAATTGGAATAGCTAGGACTAAATAATACAATTACTAGAGTTTTTGAGGGGACCCAATAAGTTGTAACATTCTTTCTTGCCCCTGAATTAACTATAAAAAAAGGCAAGAAGTAAAATATATACCAAAGTATTACCTCTGCTACTAATAAAGGCTAAGTTGGAGAAAGGAGCTTAGTTTGAGAGTCAAATGGGCTTATTAACTAAACAGCAGAACTGTATGTTAATAATATATGAGACCGTAAGACCTAACTATGCTGTAACTCTCACACATAAATATTTTTGTACTTAAGGTCAAGTGTGCTCTCATTTTGTGAGTTTTCTCCCTCTCTCTCTCTTTTTTCCCCTAAAAGTCAGAGCGGGGGAGCAGTGGGAGATTTATTCATGTAATAAAGTGAAGTCCGTGACAAAATATATATATATTTTTGTACTTAATTCTTCTGGGCAATGTATGTCAAACATATTGTAGAATATTTATTATTTCTTTACCAGAAGTGAAATGATATGACACATACTACCTTTGATATGGTTATAAGCAGTGAATGTAAAACAGTTACAACTCACACAGAAACTCTTCGGTAAATTTAAAAAGAGTAATAAGCAATCAAATGGGCAAAGTGTTCTTAAGTACACATTAAAATGTAATACTGAGAATTGTCAGCTAAAAGAGAAAAAAGAATGGCAGAATGATCAATAAAAGTTAGAAATACTGACTCTGTATGGCCAAATTACAAAAGCAAGTTTTACAAATAGTGGCTTTTCTTATAAGTTCAAGTGTACTTTTAAGTTTTTTGGGAAATACATATTACATCTATATCTAAATAGCCACATCTATCTCCATTTTAATGAGTATCATGAATGAATGATACCTTCTTTGACTTTGAAAAAGAATATATTCTATTTGAAAGAGCTTTACATTTTCTTACCTTCTGTCGTAAATTATACACTTAGTCCTTAAAGCTATCCTATCTGTGCCAAAATATTACTAAATTACCCACCATCATTTTCTTTACTGCCTGTGACTTCAGTCTTTGAGGTGCAAGTTTTATATTTATTTCGCAGCATAATGAAGTCACTCAAAAGGTCCAAATCATTCTCCCATTTTTTACCATGTTTAAAAGATGCTTTTTCAATTTTTGGAGAGGAAGATGATTCAATAGATGGTACTGTGCAGTCAAGTTCCAAGTAATCTTCATTTTCTTTATTTTGGCTTATTCTATAAACTAGTTCTAGATCATTCTTTGGTTTTTCTTCTTTTGGTTGTTTAACAGAAAAATTGTCATCAGAAAAACACAGGTCTGGTACTTCTTCTGCCGGAGATGAAATCTTTTGTGGAAGTAATAAATGATCATTTGTAGATGTCTCATTAATAAGTACAATAGGTGAGGAAAAACTTTTCTGTTCTAGCCATGCTAAAAACAGAAAATAAAAATATCCAAATGACTTCCATGATAAATGAGTGTTCTACTAGGGTATTAGAATAACTTTTATTTGTAAGTTCTTATTGATATAATTTGATCCTTAGAAGTACTTTGTTTATTGCTTTGAAAATCAATTTTGGCCTGAATAATATAAGTTTTTAAAAAGGGCAAAAATTCAGGACCTCTTTTTCTTAATCCTGGAGCTAGGTTACCAAGCAAAGAAAGAATTCCAGAAAAGCCCTATTGCCAATAGGCTTGCAATTAAGTCTAAAGGTAAAAACCTTAGGTATCAAGCAATCCACAGGCCAGAAGAATATACTTGCAATACATACACTTGAAAAAGGACTGTATTCAATATATCCAAAGAAGTCTTATAGCTTAATATTTAAAAAGAAATCCAATTTAAAATTTGACAAAATATGAACAATACTTCACATAAGATATGTACATGCTACAACATGGATGAATCTTGAAAACATTCTAAATGAAAGAAGCCAATCACAAAAGACCACATATTGTATGACTCCATTTATAAGAAACATCCAGTCAACAAATCTATAGAGACAGAAAATAGATTAGTGGTTCCACAGCTGGGGAAAATGGGGAGTGACTACTAATGAGTACAGGATTTCTTTTGGGAGATGAGAAAAATGTTCTAAAATTGATTGTAGTGATGATTTAACTCTGTGAATATACTAAAACCACTGAATGGCATACTTTAAATGGATAAATTTATGGTATGTGAATTATATTTCAATAAAGCTATAATATATATGTATATTTTATTTTATTTTTAAGATTTTTATTTATTTGACAGAGAGAGCACAAACAGAAGGAGAGAGAGGGAGAAGCAGGCTCCCTGCTGAGCAGGGAGCCCGATGTGGGACTCGATCCCAGGACCCTGAGATCATGACCTGGGCTGAAAGCAGCCACTTAACCAACTGAGCCACCCAGGCATCCCTATATGTATATTTTAAAGGTTTATTTATTTTAGAGAGAGAGTGCATGTGCAAGCAGGGGGAGGGGCAAAGGGAGAGAATATTCAAGCAGACTCCCTGCTAAGCATGGAGCCAGCTCCTGGGGCTCAATCTTATGACCCATGAGATCATGACCTGAGTTGAAACCAAGAGTCAGACACAACTGACTGAGCCACCCAGGCGCCCTAAAATATATTTTTTAAAGGAAGATATACAAATGGCCAATGATGATGTAAAATGATGTTCACCATCATTAGTCATCAGGAAAATACAAATTAAAACCAAACTGAGATAGCACAACACACCCACTGGAATGCTAAAATTAAAGACTGTCAATACCAACTGTTGACAAGGATATAGAGTAACCGGAACTCTTACACATTGCTAGTGTAAATGTACAATGGTGCAACCACTTTGGAAAACAATTTAGTAGTTTCTTTCTTTTTTTTTTTTAAAGATTTTATTTATTTATTTGACAAAGAGAGACACAGCGAGAGAGGGAACACAAGCAGGAGGAGTGGGAGAGGGAGAAGCAGGCTTCTTGTGGATCAGGGAGCCCGACATGGGGCTCGATCCCAAGACCCTGCGACCATGACCTGAGCTGAAGGCAGACGCTTAATGACTGAGCCACCCAGGTGCCCCATCTTTCTTTTTTTTTTTTTTAAGATTTTATTTATTTATTTGAGAGAAAGAGAGAGACAGAGATAGGGACAGAGATAATGAGAGAGAGCATGAGCTCTCAGAGCTCCTTCCCAGAAAGGGAGAAGCAGGCTCCCCATTGAGCAGTGAGCCTGATGCAGGGCTCAATCCCAGGACTCTGGGATCATGACCTGAGCTGAAGGCAGACACTTAACTGACTGAGCCACCCAGGCACCCCTTTGGTAGTTTCTTATGAAGTTAAATATACACCTACCATAAGACTCAGTAATTGTATTCATAGATGTTCTATCAAGAGAAATGATAACATATGTCCATAAAAAAACTTCTAGAAGTTTTTTTCCTAATAGTAAAATTCTGGGAAATACATCTAGGAGAGTTGATAAGCAAACTGGGGTACATCCATATGAAAAATTCCTCAGTAGTAAGAAATGAACTAGTCATACACATGACATCATAAGTGAATCTCAAAAGTGTTATGCTGAGTGGAAGAAGTCAGACACAAAACAGTTACTATATGATTCCATAAATGAAATTCTAGAACAAAGAAAACTAATACATAGTGACAGAAAGTAGACGTGGGTCTGACCTGGGGTTAAGGGTGAAGGTTGGAAGAAGAGAGGAATGTAATGACTACAGAGTATAAAGGGGCACAGGAAACATTTTGGTGATAGAAATATTCTATATCCTTGGATAAAGAAGACGTGATATATATATATATATATATATATATATAAAACGGAATATTACACAGCCATCAAAAAATGAAATCTTGCCATTTGCAATGATATGGATGGAACTAGAGGGTATTATGCTAAGCGAAATAAGTCAATCAGAGAAAGACAATTATCATATGATCTCACTGATATGTGCAATTTAAGGAACAAAACAGATGATCATAGGGGAAGAGAGGAAAAAAATAAAACAAGATGAAACCAGAGAGGGAGACAAACCATAAGAGACTCTTAATCATAGGAAACAACCTGAGGGTTGCTAGAGAGGAGGGTGGGTGGAGGGATGGGGTAACTGGGTGATGGACATTAAGGAGGGCATGTGATGTAATGAACACTGGGCGTTATATAAGACTGATGAATCACAGACCTGTACCTCTGAAACTAATAATACATTATATGTTAATTAATTGAATTTAAATAAAAACATGTAAAAAAAGAAATATTCTATATCTTAATTGTGGTGGGTGGTTTCATTGGTATGCACATTTGTCAAAATGCATAAAACTGTACAGTTAAAATGGGTGCATTTTATTATATGTAAATTATACCTTATAACATTTGAGAAAATCTTAAATGTCTATAGGGCCAGAGAAATAAGGTATGTAAATGAATGAAGTATGTATTGCCAGTGCTTAAGGGCACCTGGGTGGCTCAATTGGTTAAGTGACTGCCTTTGGCTCAGGACCTGGAATCGAGTCCCATATCGGGCTTCCCTTGCTCTGCGGGGAGCCTGCTTCTCCCTCTCCCTCTGCCTGCCACTCTCGCTGCTTGTGCTCTCTCTCTGTCAAATAAATAAATAAAATCTTAAAAAAAATATTGCCAGTGCTCCAAATGCAGTCTGTAATTTTGTTTTTGCTTTTATTAGAGATATTGGTTTAAGAAACATTTTACTTTCCTCCTAACTATACTAAATGTAAGACAAAAGTGCCAGAGTAATGCTAAGTGCCAACTAACACCTGGCCTCAATTTATGAGGGCTGGGAACTATGGTGAACTGGAGGTGGGGAGCTATAAATGGCCTGTCTAAAGTGGTGAGCTGCTATTGGTTCCAACCAATTGTTACCATATAAGAGTATGGGTCTGGTTTTTGGAATTTTTAAAGACAATCTCAAAATACAGATCCTTTATCTGCAACCCTCCAAACTGTAAATGTTGGTAACTAATTAAAACACCATATGGGTCAATAATATGTGGGCTGAGTAGGATCAGAGGCTACCAATTCGAAACCTCTGAGATATTTTCTAGAGACAACCTGGTATGTTTAGCAGGCAAATATGAACTGTTTATTATTTCCCCTTTCTGATTATTTTCTTCTACTTCTCTCTGTTTAATCACCTGTATCCTGACAACTTGGAAATGAGCTCCTGATATAGTTCTTGCTTTTTATTTATTTATTTTTTTTCAGTTATTGCTTTTTAAACTCCATAAACTATCATCATAACTCTGTTGGATGTCAAGGTGAATTATATGTTTTATTTTAACCTCAAAATAGTTACATACCATAATAAAGACTTTACATAGTCTTACAGATACAATACATTATTCTGGATATTTGAAGACCCCATAAAATCTTCCTCTCCCTTTTCTTTGTCTAGCAATCTGACTTAATCTCTTTTAAAATTCTTCTGAGTACCCACCTAGGCCTTAGGATAGATAGACTGGTGTACATTTCCTTGACATAGTCTATTTTCCTTTCTACCAAAGCCCTCTGTCTTCTGTCTTTGAAACATCTCTTGCTGATAACAATTCCTGCCCCACTTCCTATCTCCTTAGAGCAGTCTCCCAACACACACAATAATATCTAAAATGCATTTTTAAATATATTTACTTACTCTATAATAAACTAAAAGTGAACTTTCCCAACTTCTTTAAGATCTAAAGCTGTTGCACAAACTGATTTAAAAACAATCCATATATACTTCAAAAAGGTGTAATTCAGACTAAATATGTTCCATTTATTATAATGGCATATATAACAACCAAAATAACTCAAAAGATAGATACTCAAAAGACATTTTTGCTGCCTTAAATTGTATAAGTAAAAAATGTTTACTGAGTAAACTCTTTGGAAACAAAGGAAGATTACCTATTGTTAAAGAGAGGTTATTAGATATTATTGAACACCCAGAGTTCACCTGTCAGATAGAAAAATAACAGTGCTGCTTTGAGTCTAGTCTGATATAAATAAACACTGGGCTAGCAATTAATCATTTATAAAAAGAAAGTCACTTTAATTGATTTTCAATTAAAAGAAATTTAAAAACTGAGACGAGAATTTTAGGACAACAAAGGATTTTAAGATGAGCTAGTCAAACTTCCTCATTTTTTTCAAGGAAGAAAATGGGGCTTAATGGAGCTCAAAGTTATAAATTCTGGCAGAGCCAGGGCTAATACTGAATGCTGGAATTTAGTTTCATTTTCCCAATTACCTAGTGGAAAGCCAGTATCTAACATTTTCTCATTCTGAAAAATTCACACAAGTGATATTTACTATTGCGTACTTACATTCTTTTTTTTTTTAAAGATTTTATTTATTTATTTGAGAGAGAGAATGAGAGATAGAGAGCACAAGAGGGAAGAGGGTCAGAGGGAGAAGCAGACTCCCTGCTGAGCAGGGAGCCCGACATGGGACTCGATCCCAGGACTCCAGGATCATGACCTGAGCCAAAGGCAGTCGCTTAACCAACTGAGCCACCCAGGCACCTGCGTACTTACATTCTAATTGAAGCACTTTTGTTGGCAAAAATATCTCCATTTTAGTATCATCAGAAGATAGATCATCATGACACAAATATGTATTCAGATGTCCCAAAGTTTCTGCCTCTTTCAGATTTCGTCCTCCTTTTTCCCACCACTCTGTGCTTACAGGATTAACTATAAGACTTCCTTCTTCAGTAGAAAATATCTTTTTCAAATCCATAACGGAATATTGACTATTGGGCTCTTCACTTCTTGGCACTTAAAAAACAATAACAAACCAAAAACAAATAGAAGCAGTTCATAGGGTAAAAGAAAACACAATAAAATAGAACCACACTGAAAATTCCTTATGAAACAGATTTTCACACACTGGAAAAAAAGTGAAACTTGAAGTTATATAGCTAGTATTCTGTCTTCAAGATGGTAATACTTGTAAAAGTCCAGAATATTATAGCAATAGAAGTCACATAAGGCATTTATTTCAATCTATGGAAATATCATAAAGTTAAAATTATTCTAATATTCATTAGGAAATAGAACCATTATTTTGTTTGAACATTTTAGTAATTACTAAATTAATACGTTTGATAACATTTTGAAGAATTAAAGTAAGATTTACTAAATTTGAAATTCTATTTTATTATAATCTGGGTGGCTCAGTTGGTTAAGCGACTGCCTTCGGCTCAGGTCATGATCCTGGAGTCCCGGGATCGAGTCCCGCATCGGGCTCCCTGCTCGGCGGGGAGTCTGCTTCTCCCTCTCACCTTCCCCCCTCTCATGTGCTCTCTCTTTCTCTCATTCTCGCTCTCTCAAATGAATAAATAAATAAAAAAAATCTTTTGAAAATAAAAAGAACCTAAACTAGAAGATATATTTGATCAGATTTTATGATGACTATCATCTTAGATACTGTGGCACAGAGCTTTCCACCTCATTTCTTTTAATCTAAATAATAACAAATCATAATGTATGGAGGAACGGAAGTAGCACAACTACTTTTATCTGCATTATAAGCATCAACCCAAAATTAAGATGAAAAATTCTGAAATCCTAATTTTGGAACTGTGTATTTATGACAGTAACAATAATAAAAAAATAATAAAGCTGACAAGACATTTCTACTAATTATACCTTCTCACTTTTACTTTTTGTTTAGCTTTCAAAATCAGTTAATCTTTACCTGTAGGCAAAAATGGTTTCAGTGAGCTTCTGCAGCTTTCTAACTGCCATACCATCCAGTTTTTGCTAGCTGATTCTTCAGCAGTAAGCAAACTACTGAAAAAGAAGAGTTAAAGCCTAATATATTAATAATATTGAGACTTTTTGTATAATAAAATTGTATTTTTTCTTCTTTTTTTAAAATTTAAATTCAGTTAGCCAACATATAGTAGTACATCATTACTTTTGTTTTGTTTTCAGGGCTGTAACAAGAGAGTTTATAGTTTTCCCACAATTACAGGTCTACCATTTCAGTTTCACTGGAGATAGAGGCTCTGCTCCTACCTCTCAGATACATTTACAAGACTGAGGGGCAGATCTTCTCACTGGATGGCATGTAAAGGAAGAGGAAGAAAGGAAGAAAAGAAGGTAGAAAGCTTACGATGAAACTCGGTGTGGCCACATCTTCCATTAGCTCTTAAAGAGTTGCTAGCATGAAACCTATACAGACAATGTTTTTCTTTTGTAAAAAGCAGTAAGTTAAGGCCAGTAACTAACTGAATTCAAAATGGCCAAGTCAAAGAAAACTGAAAAAGATTTTTCCTCCCCCTCCCCCCAGCTATAGAGCACATGGGGAGATGACAGGGGAGAGGACCAAGGTAAGGAGCCTGGGAGGGAAGGTATTATAATCTTAAACTGAACTGAAACTAAAATTTTAGGGTTAGGTCAATAAGACATGATTCATACTGAACAGAAGTTTTCAGGACCTGTCTGCACTTTGGGTAGATTTTCAGCATCTCAATGAAATTAAGACATATTTCCACGAGATTCACCAGGACAACCCCACTGAAGCACTTGGAGTAAAGTGAGAAAAGTGACCAGCAGTACACTGCTCTTGTAGCTTGGGCCCTCCCTTCCTCCTTCCTTCCCACCTCCCTTGAAGAACCTACATTTCTGTAATCTCTGGAGAAGAGCATGAGATATAAACCCCCCATAGTGTGGGATGGTGGGGGAGCAATGGTGGACATGGGAAGATATCTCCACCCAAATGCAGCAGCCGGGATTGAGGCTGGTTCATCTTTGTTCTTTAGTGATGAGAAACTGAATTTGAAAGGGGGAAAGATTTTTGTCCGTTAAGTATTCCACCTACAGGTAATTTTTCAGGGAATCCTGAGTAATGAGAAGTTCGAGTTAAAAAAAAAAAAGAAAATCAGCGTATTACAATTTTTTTTTTTTTTTAATGACTGAACTACTATAAATCCACAAGCAACAGTTCAGACACGGTGCTTCTGAAGTATTTCACCCCTCCCCAGCAGGCGCAAGCTGCATCAAGGAGAGCGTGGACTCCCCCACCTCTGCTTAGGCATCAGGAGACAGAAGGGACCATTACTGCTGAGCACCAGCAGCAGCTGGAACAGGCATCCCAAGGGGGTTGGCAGCAGCAATCACCGGTGAGCCTGCCAGAGGTCCAAGGGGTGAAGGGGTTGGCACTGAAGAAATCCCTGACATCATATTGGCGCTGCTGACAGGTGTACTGTCCCCCGGCATGCTAGATGAGCCCATTCGAGCCTGGTCCTTCACAACAGTATAGAAATAGGGGTGCTCCATGGCCTCTCTTGCGGTAAGCCATGACTAGTGGTCGTATCGCAGCAGCTTGTCCAAGAAATCCAAGGCCTCAGGGCTGACAAGGTGCTGGTTTTCACTGTGGACAAAGTGTTCCCATCACTTAAGGGAGTGTCTGTCCAAGATATCGTTGAAACATTGATCTAATTCAATGTTGTATTTGTCAATATAGTCATATAAATCTTCTGTCCTCCCCAGAACTCTGGCTGTCCTCACCAACTGATAATTATCATGTCCATGGAAAAATGGCTCCTTCTGGAAGATCATACTTGCCAGCATACAACCCAAGCTCCACATATACAAACTATAATCGTACATCTGATAGTCTACAAGTAGCTCAGGACCTTTGAAGTATGCGGAAGAAATTCTGACATTATATTCTCGGCAAGGATGGTAAAACTCAGCCAAACCCCAGTCTGTTAGTTGTAGCTTTCTGTGCTCATGATCAATCATGACATTATGGGGCTTCACATCTCTGTGCATAATTCCCATGCTGTGACAATAATCCAGGGCCTTCAGAATCTCATACATGTAAAATAGAATATCATAGTCTGTTAACGTCTGGTACAATTGCTTGAAGTCTGTGTTGTTTACGTGTTCAAAAACCAAGGCAGGGGTTCGTGACACAGGGTCTTTTACAATGTCTGCCAGTGTGATGATATTGGGACCGCCTCGTAAATTCTCCAAAATCTTTATTTCATGCTTGATTTTCTTCTTCTTTACTGGCTTGAGAATTTTAACAACTTTGTCATTATTTGTGATGTTGATGGCTTCAAATACTTCACTGTATTTACCCCGGCCTAATCTTCTAAGCAGCTGGTAGTCATCTTGATTACCCCACTACACCACGTGTGACTCATAATTCCAGTGCTCTTGGGGTCTGTGCATATTAACATCTGTGTAAACTCTGGCCCTGCTTGGCACGGGTCCCGACATGTCAGACAGGTTGGCAAGTGAAGGTGGACTTGATGTTTGGAGATCTGGTGGTCACTGTGTTCAGAAGCAGCTGGGGGTAAGACCTTGTTTCAGAACTGTTTTCTTTAAACTGTGGTGGAAGCAGCAGCGGCGCCTCTTCCCTCTCCTCACACAGACAATATGGCAGCGGCAGAGGAGGAGACACACAGCTTGGCTGCCAGCCGCAGGGACCAGAGCAAGGCTGCAGCCGCCCATCATTAGTTTTTGATGTAGTGTTCAGTGATTCATTAGTTGCGTATAACACCCAGCTCTCATCACACCATGTAATAAAATTTTATTTTAAGAAAATTATTTTTCTAAGTATTTTTTTACACTCAAAAGCAAGTGAAAAATTTACTCTATAAATGTGTAAACTGAAGTAGAGTTTCATAGACCAAATTTCATATACTTACTTTTCCTCCCTTTGGAAGTTTTGGCAATTTGTTAGCCTCTTAATTGCTCCTGCTTGCCTATACCTTAACTCCTACCTCTATCTCCCCCAATGAAACCTGGAGCCAAAGGAGGCTGACTTAGGAGGGTTTTAGCACTTCCTTCCCTGAAGTGTGGCAGCACCAACCCTATAAGCCACCCAAATTAAAAATATAATTTAAGTAAAATTACTGTACTTTCCATACAAGACAGTAGCTTTAACACAATTTTTTTACAAAATTGCTGTCCCCAAGTCCATTCTAAACAAATTCTGGAGCTTCTACTGGTTGAGGATCAGAATTATGAAAAAGTCCTGTCTGCTCTACCTTCTTAGGACGGTAAAAGTTTAGTGCTAAAGTTTAGTTCAGGTCCTTCAATCTTGGTGGGTGTGTGAATAAGTGACGTATGTCTGTTTGCATGTTTTGGGGTGTTAGGAAGAGAAAGGAAGATGCATGACAATTAGTGTAAATCACAGCTTATCAGTAGCTATTAAGTTACTAGCCTTGGTAGGGAAGATAACAGTAATCCTCAAACCCCTTAATCTATGCCCCCAAACCTCTCACTCCAAGGCAAGAATTGATTGTGTTCTGTTTCTCTGTTCATATGGAACATATGTGAGCATGCTAATTATAAGTACTGCTAGTTGAGTTGATAGTCCTGGGCCGCAGAAAGCTGTTTTATGTCTAAGCTATCCAATTTACCTACATAATCCAAAATCTAGGATGAGGTGGCAAACTGTGAGAGTCTAGATAATTCTTGAACCTTACCAAGATCTCTTTGACAACCAAACACCTCAGATTATAGGCAATTACTTTAAAGCTAAAGGAAGGCAAGCCAAGTCCAACAGGAGGCCATAATATAAACAAATATTCTCACTCTTAATGGAACTTTCTAAAGACATGTCTGAATTTGATATATTGTTCGGTCATATATAAAAATATGTTCACAATTCAGTAACCAGTATGGAAATAAAGTCCGGTGTTACACAGACTTTTCTTTTTAGCTCCATAAAATCTAGCACAGGGTTTGACATGTGGTGACCACCCAAAATACTTGTTAACTGGATATATTTCCAGCCAAAATGTTGTATTCTGAAATAAAAGTAAGTGGGGCCATAAAAGCAAATTAAGAGTACAGTAACATTACACATTATTTTTCCCTTCTGTTGTTTTTTTATTTTAACACTTTTTTCTTTGTCTTTAGATTCAAAGATGAGGTGAAAATCCATTTTTAGAATAGGAATTTTAGGGGTTTTTTATATTCATAAACCAAATGGGAGTGATTTACCTCTTGCTAATCAATATAGCAGTGATGAAATGACCTCTTTAAGTTGTTTCAAATGGCCCCAGAATCTTTGGCTAATTTTAAAAAGCCTTTTTTGTTCTAACTTAGGCAAATCATAATATATAGATAAGATTTAAGTTTCATAAATTCTAATTAGATAGTTGAGTTTCAATAAGTAGATACATAACTTGTGTGATTAACAGGAGTTTTTGATAGTTAAGTAAATGCTTTTAATATCAGGTTGAAATTCAAGACTACTAATTTCTGCTAGTTTCTGTTTCTGATTGCCAATCTGCCTTAACAGATGAATTAGGGTATGTGGAGTAAAAGAGTACTAAAAAAGACAGTACAGGTCCTGCAAATAAACATCTGCATCTCAGCAAAGGGACTAAAAGTATTTAAACAAATTAGAAGTAGTTTCTGTACTTGTTCCATGAGATTTTTTAGAGTTCATATCTGATATGGGAGTTCTGGTTCATGGTAGAGTTTTGTATATCACAGATTTATCCCCCAAATAACACAATTCTTTGCCAGAAGATGAAGGTAATTGGGGTCCTCACAATACCAGGCTCCTCCATCGTGTGCTGTGAGACCATTAATAGAAACCTGAGCAGCTAGTGATGAGTTGCTCCCAAATACCCAATAGAAGTCTCCTTTGACAGATCAGTCAATCATTGCTAAAAACTCAAAACTCAGTACTCAGCTCCTGCAGCATCCATTCCGGGAACAATTCATTAGAGACTTGTAGACTTCCCTATAATTTTCCTGATAATGTATTATTTTAGGATACATTTAGTTTCAGGACTACAGTGAAGAAGAAAGAGGCTGTACTGGTTATGCTCCTAGTTTTGTAACTGGTGTAAGAGCAGAACACATTAAGTTATATGTATGCCACAGGATAAAAGACAGCAACCAAAGCTATCTCAGACTCCACTGGAGGGCAAAGATGCTGGGCCATTAAGCTATACAATTTTGGCTCAAACTAGAATACAATGATCCAGCCCTGCAATGTCAATTCTGAGATTACAGACCATTCTGTGCAATAACAATGGGGTATTGAGCATATTTGTGGATCATACTTGGTTCTACATGTCTGGTTCCCCAACACCAATACCACATTGATAGAGGTAAACAAGGTCAATGGATGTCCTCTGTTAGAGATGGGATGTGATTCCCTAGTACTCCTAGGAAAGTAATTTGATAGACAAATCTATTGATGGACCCCTATCCACACTGCCCTGTGATCCTTGGCTATTCCTAGTCAGAGAGCTATGACAATCTTTTAGAAGACCTCATAACAACCCTGAAAGGTATATACTATTAATATCTCAATATTACAGATAAGGAAACTGAGGCACAGGGCAATTAAGGTCTGAGCTGGTAAGTGATACAACCGGGAAATCTGGCTGTAGTTCAGGGCTCTTAACTACTTATTATGGGCTAAATTTCAATCATATCGAAACCCTAACTCTCAGTGCCTCAGAATATGACTGTATTTGGAGATAGGGCCTTTAAAGAGGTAATTAAGTTAAAATGGGGTGGTTAAGATGGGTGCTAACTGAATATGCATAGGACACTGGGACACAGACATGCATGGAGGATTGTAAGAAGAGAAAGGTAGACGGGGTGCCTGGGTGGCTCAGTTGGTTAAGAGGCTGACTCTAGCTCAGGTCATGATCTTGGGATCCTGGGATGGGGCCCTGCTTCAGTCCCCACGTTGGGCTCCACGCTTAGCAGGGAGTCTGTTTCTCTCTCTCCCTCTGCTCCTCCCCCTGCTCATGCTCTCTTTCTCTGTCTCAAATAAATAAATAAAATCAGAGATAGTCCAAGATGGCGAAGGAGTAGGAGACCTTAGTTTCGTCTGGTCCCAGGAATTCAGCTAGATAGCTATCAAATCATCCTGAACACCTGCAAACTCAAGCGGAGAGCTAATAAAGAAAAGCTGTAAATCTACAAAAAGAAAAGTGACCACTTTCTGCAAGGTAGGAGGTGCAGAAAAGTGAATCCGAGGTGATATACGGGGAAGATAAACTGCAAGGGGAGGAAGCCTCCATAAGCCAGCACTGGAAAGTGATATAGCAGTGGAGTGCAAAATCAGTACTTTTAGATCCCTGCCTGAAAGGTGCTCAGGTGGTAAAGTGGGGGTGGAATCCTAGGTGGGACAGTGTGGTCTCAGGATCCCTGGGGTCACAGGAAGACTGGGGGTGCCTGAGTGCAGAAGAGCTCCCAGGCATCAGAGCAGGAAAGCTGGCTGCAATCAGTGAGCCCAGAAGTGGGCTCTCAGCTCAGGGTTGCCATATACCATGAACCACCACCCGGTTGGGCTCAGCAAGCAGCAGAACCATAGTGAGAACCCCCCCTTTCTCCCCTGGCTTAGAGACTCAAAATCGGGTTGCATGCCTGAGATAGAAACACTTGGTCACAGGCTGGGTGAGCACTAAGTGTGGACGGAGACCAGGGAGACAGGAGTGATTGACTGCTTTTCTCTGAGGGCACTCTGAGGGGGTTTTGGCTCTGGGGCTGGAGATTGGGAGGGTGCCATTTTCATTCTCATCCTGTAAAGTGGCACAGAAAACCTTCAGGGAACAAAAGCCACATAGAGCAATCCAGAGTAGCTTACTTAGCCTGGCCCCCAGTTCAATTCCACCCAGGGCAAAGACATCTGAGAATCAGGGCAAAAGGCCCCTCCCCCAGAAGATCAGCAAGAACATCTGGCTAAGACCAAGTTTACCACTCATACAGAACTGCAGAACTCCAGCACTAAGGGAAAATAGTATATAGAATTCATGTTTTTTTCCCCATGATTCTTTAGTCTTTCAATGTTAATTTTTTCTTTCTTTTTTCAACCAATTTCTTATTTTATCAACTCTTTTTAAAGTAATTTTAATTTTAATTTTTACAGTTACATTCTATCCTTTCATTGGATTTAACTTTATTTTCATATATATATATGTTATTCTTTCTTTACAATTTTGGGATGCAGTTTCTTCTAACAAATAGACCATAATACACCCAAAATCTAGTGTATGGCTCTGTTCTCTTCACCTGTCTGATGATATTCTCTCTTTTTTCTTCTTCTTTTTTTTTGTTAAAATCTTTTTAAATTTTCATCTTTACAGTTATATTCTATCCTTTCAATGTATTTGATTTTATTTTTGTGTGTATATATATATATACATACATACATACATATATATATATAGAAGTTTTTCTTTCTTTACAATTTTGGGATCTAATTTTCTTTTTTTTTTAAAGATTTTATTTATTTATTTGAGAGAGAGAATGAGATAGAGAAGAGAGAGCATGAGAGGGGGGAGGGTCCAAGGGAGAAGCAGACACCCTGCTGAGCAGGGAGCCCGATGCGGAACTCGATCCCGGGACTCCAGGATCATGACCTGAGCCGAAGGCAGTTGCTTAACCAACTGAGCCACCCAGGCGCCCTGGGATCTAATTTTCTGACAAACAGACCAAAACACCCACAGGATCCAGTGTATTGCTCTGTTCTGTTCACCTGGCTGATTATAGTCTCTCTCTCTTTTTTTTTAATTTTAACTTTTTTCTTGGTTTCAGGTCTCTTCTGATTTGCTTAGTGTATATTTGTCTAGGGTCATTATTGCCATTTTAGTATTTTGTTCTCTCGTTCATCTATTCTTCTCTGGACAGAATGACAAGACAGAAAAACTCACCTCAAAAAAGAGAAGAAAGTACTGACTGCAGGGACCTAATCACTATGGACATAAGTGAGATGCTGGAACTAGAGTTCAGAATAACGATACTAGCTGGTTTGAAAAAAGCATAGAAGACAGTAGGGAATCCCTTTCTGGAGAAATAAAAGAACTAAAATCTAATCAAGTTGAAATCAAAAGGCTATTAATGAATGCAACCAAAAATGGAGGCTCTAACTGCTAGGATAAATAAGGCAAAAGAGAGAATTGGTGATATAGAAGACAACATGATGGAGAATAAAGAAGCAGAGAAAAAGAGAGATAAACAACTACTAGATCACAAAGGGAGAATCTGAGAGATAAGTGATACCATAAAGCAAAACAATATTAGAATAATTGGGATCCCAGAAGAAGAGGAAAGAGAGAAGGGGGTAAGGTATTTTGGAGCAAATTATAGCAGAGAATTTCTCTAGTCTGGGGAAGGAAATAGGCATTCAAGTCGAGAAGGCATGAGAACCCCGCCTCCAAATCAATAAAAATAAGTCAACACCCTGACATATAATAGTGAAACTCACAAATCTCACAGACAAAGAGAAAATCCTGAAAGCAGCTTGGGACAAGAGGTCGGTAAGCTACAAGAGTAGAAACATTAGACTGGCAGCAGACCTAGCCACAGAGACCTGGCAGGCCAGAAAGGACTGGCATGATATATTCAGAGTGCTAAATGAGAAAAATATGCAGCCAAGAATACCTTATCCAGCTAGGCTGTCATTCAAAATAGGAGAGATAAGGAGCTTCCAGGACAAACAGAAACTATAAAGAATTTGTGTTCACTAAACCAGCCCTGCAAGAAATATTAAAAGTGATCCTTTAAGTGAAGAGAGAGCCCAAAAGTAACATAGATCAGAAAGGAACAAAGACAATAAACAGAAACAGTGACTTTACAGGTAATACAATGGCACTAAATTCACATCTTTCATTAGTTACTCTGAATGTAAATGAGCTAAATGCCTCAATCAAAAGACACAGGGTATCAGATTGGATAAAAAAAGCAAAACCCATCGATATGCTCTCTGCAAGAGACCCATTTTAGACCCAAAGATAACGCCAGATTAAAAGTGAGGGGGTGGAAAACCATTTATCATGTTAATGGACATCAAAAGAAAGCTGAGGTGGCAATCCTTTTATCAGACAAATTAGATTTTAAACCGAAGACTGTAATAAGAGATGAGGAAGGACACTATATCATAATTAAAGGGTCTACCCAACAAGAAGATCTAACAATTGTAAATATTTATGACCCTAACATGGGAGCAGCTAATTACATAAACCAACTAATAACAAAATTAAAGAAACACATTTATAATAATACAATAATCACAGGGGACTTTAACACCACTCTCACTGCAATGGACAATCATCTAAGCAGAAGATCAACAGGGAAACAAGGGCTTTGAATGACATATTGGACCAGATGGGTTTCACAGATATATTCAGAATGTTCCATCCTAAAGCAACAGAATACACATTCTTCTCACGTGCACATGAAACAGTCTCCAGAAGAGATGGGTCACATATCAAGTCTCAACCGGTACCAAAAGATTGGGATCATTCCCTGCATATTTTCAGACCACAATGCTTTGAAACTTGAACTCACTTACAAGAAGAAATTTGGAAAGAACTCAAATACATGGAAGCCAAAGAGCATCCTACTAAAGAAGGAACAGGTCAACTAGGAAATTAAAGAAGAATTTAAGAAATTCATGGAAACATGAAAATGAAAACACAACTGTTCAAAACCTTTAGGATGCAGCAAAGGCAGTCCTAAGAGGGAAGTATGTAGCAATAAAAGACTTTCTCAAGAAACAAGAAAGATCTCAAATATACAACCTAACCTTACACCCTAAAGGAGCTGGAGAAAGAACAGCAAATAAAGCCTAAACCCAGCAGGAGAAGAGAATCAATAAAGATTAGAGCAGAAATCAATGAAATAGAAACCAAAAGAACAGTAGAACAGATCAATGAAACTAGGATCTGGTTCTTTGAAAGAATTAGTAAGATTAATAAACCCTTGGCCAGACTTATCATAAGAAAAGAGAAAGGACCCAAATAAATAAAATCATGAATGAAAGAGGAGAGATCACAACCAACACCAAAGAAATACAAACAATTATAAGAACATATTATGAACAACTATATGCCAACAAATTAGGCAATGAATCACTGAGCACTATATCAAAAACTAATGATGTACTATATGTTGGCTAACTGAACATAATAAAAAAATGAAAGTAAAAAAAAGAAAAATAAATAAAATAAACTATGACATCTGAGACAACTGGAAAAAGAAGATATGGTGTGTATATATATATATATATATATATATATATACACACACACACACACACACACACACACACACACACACACACACACACAATGGAATACTACTCAGCCATCAAAAAAATGAAATCTTGCCATTTTCAACACATGGATGGAACTAGAGGGCATTATGCTAAGTGAAATAAGTCAATCAGAAAAAGACAAATACCATATGATCTCACTCCTATGTGGAATTTAAGAAACAAAACAGAGGAGCATGGGGGAAGGGAGGGAAAAATAGAACAAGATGAAATCAGAGAGGGAGACAAACCATAAGAAACTCTTAATCATAGGAAACAAACTGAGGGTTGCTGGAGGGGAGGGGGTAAGGGAATGGGGTAACTGGGTGATGGACATTAAGGAAGGCATGTGATATAATGAGCACTGTGTATTGTGTAAGACTGATGAATCACTGACCTCTACCTCTGAAACTAATAATACATTGTATGTGAACTAATTGAATTAAAATTTAAAAATTAAAAAAAGAAAAAGAAAAAATAAAGCTCAAATAAATAAAAAAAATCTTTAAAGAACAAAGAAAGAAGAGAAAGGTAGAAGACAGTTACCTAAGATGAAGCCAAGAAAAGACATTTCATAATGAATCCAACCCTGCTAATATCTTAATCTTAGACCTCTAGCCTCTAGACTGTGAATAAATAAATTTACCATAGACTGGGTGTTTAAGCCATTCAGTCTATGGTATTTGTTAAGGCAGCCTGAGCAAATGAATATACTACTACACTGTCTTTCGTAGCAGTGAGTGCCAATAGAGGCAGTACCCTTGGCAGGTATCCAATGGCAGTATCCTAAGCAAATAGTTGTAGTGTCAGAATCTTTACAATTTTTCAAGTTGTTTATTTTTAATGGTAATATGTTCACATTCAAAATACTAAAACTATAAAAGAACTGGCTCTATCACTTACTAGCTCCCATATTGTCAGGTTACCCAGTTCCCTTCCAGACACAACCAAAGCTACCTGATTCTTGTGTGTCTTTCTAAAGATATTCCATAAAAAAAAAACAAGGATGTACAAATGGCCAATAGACACATGAAAAAAATGTTCAACATCACTCGGCATCAGGGAAATACAAATCAAAACCACAATGAGATACCACCTTACACTGGTTAAAATGGCTAAAATTAATTACAACAGATGTTGGCAAGGATGCAGAGAAAGGGGAATCCTCTCACACTGTTGGTGGGAATGCAAACTTGTACAGCCACTCTGGAAAACAGTATAGAGGTTCCTCAAAAAGTTGAAAATAGAGCTACACTATGACCCAGCAATTGCACTACTGGGTATTTACCCCAAAGATACTAATGTGGTGATCCAAAGGGGGACCTGCACCCCAATGTTTATAGCAGGAATGTCCACAACAGCCAAACTATGGAAAGAGCCCAGATGTCCATCAACAGATGAATGGATAAAGAAGATGTGGTATATATATACAATGGAATACTACTCGGCCATCAAAAAAATGAAATCTTATCATTTGCAGTGACATGGATGGAACTAGAGGGCATTATGCTAAGTGAAATAAGTCAATCAGAGAAAGACAATTATCATATGATTTCACTCCTATGTGGAATTTAAGAAACAAAACAGAGGAGCATGGACAAAGGGAGGGAAAAATAAAACAAGATGAAATCAGAGAGGGAGACAAACCAAGAAACTCTTAATCATAGGAAACAAACTGAGGGTTACTGGAGGGGAGAGGGAAAAGGGGATGGGGGTGGCTGGGTGCTGAACATTAAGGAGGGAACATGATGTAATGCGCACTGTGTATTATATAAGACTGATGAATCACTGACCTCTACCTCTGAAACTAATAATATGCTATATGTTAATTAATTGAATTTAAATTAAAAAATGGTATTAAAAATTTTTAAGTATGTACATATATATTCATATATTCTATTTCCTTACTACAGACATTGTCCTCTCTTACATTTTTTTCACAGAGGTATCTTACAAATTGCCTTTATATGGAGGGATTTAATTAAGGACTAGTTATTCTGAATTGCAATTTGAGTTCTAGCTATAATCTTTACTTACATTTTACAAATAGGAGACAATGGAAATGTCTGAAGTCCTGTACATAATGAAGTCATGGAAGAATGTTGGTTTGTTAGATGTAGATGAGTTAATGGCATTTCTAACTCTCCTAGAATACAAAAAGTTTAAAAAATAATTAATTACATAAACACTGAATAAAATTAAGTATAGTTTGGAACTTTTTGTAATTAACTATTATGTTGATCATTCTGCTACAACAAAGATTTTCAATAAAAAGACATTTCAGTTACTTGAAATACAAAATAACAGTTTTAAATTTCCATCTAAGGAATTACACATATGTCACATGCTATCTCAACAGTGATAGTGGTGATTTTTAAAAAATACATTGACAACTAAACTTTATTGTTTACTGTATGATATAAATTCTAAGAGTTTTATGTGAAATAATGCTTTCAATTCTGACAATTTATGTTGTCAGTACTTAGGAGACAGGACTATTTTTATCTTCATACTAAATATTGGTGATGTTAAGTAAATAGTATTAATGGAGACTAATTCTTCATCTTAGTAAGTCTGGGTGGCCCAGCACAGAGTTACATATTTATAGAGTGGGCTTGAGAAACTGAAACTCATTTATTCATAAGTAGTTAGTGTGTTTCTATCACTTTCATAAATAAAGCAATAAACTTCCAAATAGATGATAAATGTGATTCAATTATAAATGTAACTAAGGGAGCATCTGGTTGGCTCAGTTGGTTAAGCGTCCGACTCTTGATTTTGGCTCAGGTCATGATCTCAGGGTTGTGAGATTAGGCTCCACACTGGGTGTTGGAGCCTGTTTAAGATTCTCTCTCTCCCTCTCCCTCTGTCTACCTCCCCCCACCACCACTAAAATAAATAAATAAATAAACAAATAAATAAAATACATGTAACTAAATAATAGTATCATCAACATAGTTAAGAAGCAACACAACTTGGCATTACAGTGGAACAAAAGATGATTCAGGGTCCAAATCTGGTATGATAATAATAGTAACAGTAATGATAGGATTGCTTTGAGTGATTAAAAAGTTAAATTTACAAAAGTGTAACAAGGGTCAGCAAGATTACTAATACTGAGATAAAATATAAAATTTTATTTACTGAACTATAATATTATGATTTCCGATTTTAATATTAATGCTATTTCCTCCATTCCTTTTCCTCAGTCTTTGTAACTCTCTGTATATTATTCAGTTTTGCTGCTAGAAGGATAATGAGTTAATGATAGTAACAAATGTAAATGGACAGATAAGAGAAAAAAATGACAACCTGGATTGCAATAATCAAATTTTAAACATGAAAACTGTCTCATAGTAGACCTTACATGTGAATGTATTGTACCTTTACATCAGATATGGGTAACCACTGATAAACTCAATGATTTATCCAAAATTTCTACCTGGTTCACTGTACTCTGGTTCACAATAGCTTTGAATGGCCAAAATCTCTGTGAAGCTGCATTTTATATCCTCAATGTCAAATCCATGCTCGGTAGTAAGATCTGAAAAGAAAGGTAAGAAAGTCTACTATCAGCGTAAGTACTACTGTATCAGTTTTTTTTCTAATATTGTCCATTCTTCTGTGGCAATGACTGCTTTATTTAGTATACCATCAGAGTGAACTGAAGGCTGGGAGTGTACCACCACAGTCCTTCAGTAAAGTCACGTGTCCTTTATATTAGCATTCATGGATCTGTGTCCTGCTAATAAGCCAATGGGTCACCCTGCAGTTTTAAGCTCTGCTATATTTACAAGTTCTGGTATGAATTTGATCAACTTACTCAGGTTGACTTTTCATTCCCTTGCTTTGACTTGTAGGCTAATCAGTAATTCATTTGATTTAGTCTCGTCTACAAGAATTCCTTCAGGTTTGTGGTCTAGTAATGGCAAGCATCCCTCTTCTCAATGGATTCATAAATCTCCCTTCACTCCTCCCTAATATATACCTTTGATGATTTCAACTGGAATTTATAAGAGGATAGTTAAATATTTGGGCTTAAATTGTCATTAGAAATAATTCGACAATATTTACTAAGTCTAACTGGGATAAAAGCATCTACATTTTAGGTTATGATTCTCCCACTCATCTGATTCCATGAATCATAACCTCACTCTGAGCTTCTCCATATCTAACTAAAGTCAGCATAGAAGTTGTTAGTGCTTTGTCATTGTTTATAAGAAAACAACTTTTAAAAAATTAGTAGTCATAGGTGATTTAGTTTATTTGTATAATTATCTTGAAATGGTTAATTTTAGAGACGTTTTAAGTTTGTAGTGATATGAGTTAACTTATATACATATATATAAATATATATGTTAAGTTATAAAGAGAAAGACAATGAGAAAAGAGTCTCAGCAACAATAATTCTGAGATTTCAACATGTAACCTAAAGAACACTTCTTTTTTTAATTAAAAAAATTTTTTAAATTTATTTTATTATGTTATGTTAGTCACCATACAATACATCATTAGTTTTTGATGTAGTGATCCATGATGCATTGTTTTCATATAACACCCAGTGCCTCCTACAGTATGTGCCCTCCTTAATACCCACCACCGGGCTAACGCATCCCCACACCCCTAAAGAACACTTCTTAAAAATCTGGAGGTTCAGAAAGCAGTTTAATCAACATATTTTTATAACAAACATTATTAAGTAGTTTTTACAAGTAATAGATTTTTAAATTTATTCTCACCTATTCTGAAAAGCTTTTCATTTTCATCTGCATAATTTATTATTTCTGGCATTAAGTTTAAGGATTCCTTCAGTTCGGAGAGTGATGGAATATCAACTTCTTGTTTGAGGCTTGTAGGTATTAAGAATTCACACTCAGGCAAAAATGATGGCTGAAATAGTATAAGTAAAAGAAGCTTTTAGGGAAGTTTTCCAGATAAATATTTCTAGACTTATAAACATAGATAATTTGTTTAATTGGTATATCAAATTTTAAGCTAAATATTCAAAATTTTTAATGTTATGAAAACATTTAAAAAAAACAGAGGTATAGTAGTCAAACAATATATTACAAGCAATGTTCTGAGTAATGTCCTTTATGGCCACTGATCACACTAGTGATGTACAGTATCCTAGATGCAAAAATATCTTCTTGTGGGCTAATAACAAATTTTTAAACTTCCGAATTAAAAATAATCACTGCAGTAGATAAGAGATGGTTAATGGGGAGAAATAAAAAGGGTAGATGAAATGGAATGGACCTTCACTACACTCCATTAAATATGCTTCTCTTTCATTCCTACAGAACTAGATTCTACGTGCATAATTCTCAGAGCTAATAGGTGAGGGAGAGGGGGACTAGAGAAAAGGGACTAATAAGTGAATTAATACTGTCACCGTGTGTGTGTGTTTTGTTTTATTTTGGTTTTCTTACCATGTGTGTTAAAGTTTTTATTTGTAAGGAAACCCTTTAAACGCCTTAAAGTATCTATATCTGTGTCAGTATCTCTGGCTGTGTCTACAACTATATCTATCTCCTTTGAATGTTTTAAGAAAAGCCCCAAATGTGAAATATTTTCAGCTGTCTCAAAAAAATGTTTAAAGTAACTTTGTAAATGCATCTAATCTATGTGGGCCTAGGTTTTCAAGTTTGTTAAACTGCAAAAAGTTATTCGCGCTCTCAACTGCTAAAATTCTTTACATATTAACATCATAATAACAATTTTGTGTGCTATTAGAACTGTACGCTAAAAAAGAGGGGCTGCCTTTGAGGAATTGGATCTTTAATATGCAAAGATGCTATCTTCCTTATTAACCACTGGCAGCACCTAAAATGAAGTCTCAGATCATCTTTATTCTTAGTACTTCAATGAGATCCCTTCTCTTACATAGTGTAAGTGCTGTTTTGTGTATAACTCACAAATAAAAATCAACATTTCTAGCTCTGGTTTCCAATTTTTTAACTAGAATATGACCACTTAATGTCCTATACCAGGGAGATTTATTAACATCATTAAGAGTTGTTTTTAAATTCACTATACCTGGGCTGCACAACAGACCAGTTCAATCAGAATATATCTGAGTAGGGCCCAGGCTTCAGTATTTTATTAAAACTCTCCAAGTAATTCCAATGCGTAGCCAAGGTTTAGAACCACTATCTTGAAGTAAATTTGACTTCATTATTGATATATTCAACCCATTACCAAGTCTTTTTAAACTTAACAGTAGATGGCCAATACATATGACTAAAATTATAAATTACTAACTTTTATAAAACTATTACTGAAAGCAAGTATTACAGTTTGATTTAAACCTACTGTATCTTCTAGCTTTTCCTGATTAAAGGTCTCTTTATCCATGTAAAAATCTTCTTCCACTAGACCTTTCAAATCTTCTTGAAAAGAGATACATTCTCTTAACAACAACAACAAAAAAAAACATTAAATTAGCGTTTACTAAAAGCAAAGTACATACTAAATGTAACCAATCAAATTAAATAATAATTTAATACAATGATTAAAACTGGAACTGATGTAAAGCAATGATAATATATTATTATTGATAACATCTAGACTTGTGAGCATACAAAGAATATTTTCTTCTTGAAAAATATTTACATCAGGGGCGCCTGGATGGCTCAGTCGTTAATCGTATGCCTTCAGCTCAGGTCATGATCCCAGGGTCCTGGGTTTGAGCCTCTTATCGGGCTCCCTGCTCAGCAGGAAGCCTGCTTTTCCCTCTCCCACTCCCCCTGCTTGTGTTTCTTCTCTCACTTTGTCTCTCTCTGTCAAATAAAGAAATAAAATATTTTTTAAAAATATTTACATCAGACAATTAAGTACCTGAAGAAATTAGCTTCTGTGAAGATCTGTCCTTTGAAATCTAAAATGGGGTCCTTTACCAAAAATAGTTTTAGCCTACTCAACAAAGTCTGCAAAGTTGGTAGCTGACTTTTATAGGCCATCAAGTTATTTAAAAAAATTATTTCTTCATCAATAGACAAATCTGAAAATAAAAGAAATGTAAAGGAATAAGAAAAAATCTAAAAGTTACACAAAGAGATCTAGATAGTTACTGCAGTCAGCCATTCAAACACACTTTAAATTCTTTAGTTCATTGTATTGTGTATATAAAGCATGCAGCATAGGATTAGCATATAGATAAAAGCTCAATAAATTTTAGTATTACTTAGTACACTGACTAGTAACCAAATATCCTGAAAGAGTTGTGATGGTTCATTTTCTTTTCAACAAAGATTAGTTTAACCAGTGGAGGAAAATATCTTGCAGCCTTATGCTTCAAAACAACCAGGGGTAGCCTAAGCAAAGTTGTAAAGAAATAAAAGCATTTGACTTTTGTTGAACCTAGTCTTTTCTTTGCATCATTGTACCTCTTAAAGTCTCTAATTCATCCCTAAAGACTCTGAGATGTAGGGAAAGGAGATGGTCTACAAAACCTACAAATGAGATCAATTCAGATTCTATCATTGTAATGACAAAAAAAAAATTGTTTCTATTGTAAAACAGAAATAAAACTTTCATTGCAAAATTGATTACAATGAAAGTTATATGGCAAAGTATCTACTTGAGAAGTGCGATACATCTTATATATTAGGATCCACTACTGCTAAGAGTTAATTGCTGGAATAAATTTCTCCTGTTTATCCCCACCCTACTATGTTCAGGTTACTTTAGAATCTTAGCCAACTGTGTCAGTGCTTTAACAGTTTCTGAGCCAAGGGAGGGAACATAAAACCTGCTCCCATTCTTCAATAAGCTCCTGAGTGGAAAGAAGAAAAGGAAAATATAAGTTCAGATGAGGAACTGCTCAGAAAGCCAAACTCCCTAAAGCAAAAGCTACATTGAAGAGGGAGCAACAATTTCTTGTTCTTGGTAGTGACCTTTCAGTTAAGTAAATTTAGAATGGCATGAGAGGAATAGCATGGAGTGATGTCTCCCATGACCAATTACATCACTGGTATGCATATGTTTAATAAATATGTGGTGTTAAGCAGGCAGCCAGGAAACACCCCTTTCCTGGTGTTACCTTGAAATGCCAACAGAGAACTTGTTCCGTAAGCTAGCCTCCTAAGAGATTACTTATCTGAACCTGCTAAGTTCCTGATAATTTTGTGGCCAAGAGCTTCCCATGACAAATTTGGCATAGTTCTTTTATATACCAGAGAGCTAGCCAATCAATTCCATATCTAAACAGGGCTTATGTGAGACAACTAAAGATGGTTCATTTGTACATCCACTCTGAAAGTATTAATGAAGTCATATTAATAGTGAAAACCCAAACAGCATTTATTTATATCCCTGTTTCCACCTTCCACTTCCAAACACAGGTCCTCTAGCCATCTTCCCTTCCTACAGGCTCATCCTAGTATTTCTGCAAGTCCAAGGAAACAAACATCTATCAGTTATGAGATCGTTTTCCAACCACCCATTTTTGATAGAGCCGCTTGAGGGCAGCATCACACCATAACCAATGTTCTTTGTAACTACACAGAAGTTGTTTTATGAAGGGTGCTAACTCCTTATATTCTTAAGGTTATACAACACTTCCTGGAGTTCTTACTTTATTACAGCTCTTCTATTACCAACACAGATATGAGGAGATTGCTCTCTATTGTAAAGAAGTGTTAAATTGTTATAAAGAAGCAAAATTTTACCTATGAAAAGAAACAGAAAATAGAGGTCTACTGACAGGAAAGACAAGTTTATTCTTGGCAGAAGATTCCTATGTCTACCTAGAAAACCCAAGGTAACTAAGTGAAAACAAATAAAGGAGTTCACTAGGTGTCTGATAAAAAAATTATAAAATCTCTGGTTTTCAAACATACATAAAAACCCCCAAAATTAATGGAAAAATTCATTCATAATGGTAACAAGTATACAACACCAAGGAATCAACATAACAAAAATGTATAGATAGCATATGCAGGAAACTACAAAACTTTAATGAGGACCATTTAAAAAAACTGAATAAAAAGCAAGATAAACCATCCTGGCTAGTAAGACTGACTATAGTAAAAAAAAAAAAGTAAAAAAACACAATGACATTTAAATTTCTCAAGAGATCTGTTTTGTAACTTGAAAAACTGATTTGCTGATAGTAAATCTAGAAGAATAAAAATGTGAGACTAGGGAAAAAATTTAATAGAAAGAAGAGACTATTTATAGATGTTATAATTACATGTATGATACAATAATAGACAAATCAATAGAACAAAATAGAAAATCCAGAAACACTCTAATGTGGGTAAGGATTTAGCATATTTTCTAAGTGGCTTTTCTAATCAGTAGAGAAAGGAAAGACTATTCCATAAATGATATTGAGATGACTGCCAAAACATTTGGAAAAAATATTTTTTATCCTTACTTTTAAACATATACCAAAGTCTTAAGGAAAAGCTTAAAGAAAATATGAATAAATATTTATCTAATTTAAAGAAGAATTTTCTAAGTATAAAAGCAATGAAACAAACCTTAAAGGAAAACATTGATGGGACTGGTTAGTTTTAAATTAAAGATTAAATATATCTTTGACATATACAGATAAAATATAAGAATAGAAAAATAGATAAAAGAATCATTTCACAAAATAAAAATACGCAAATGGCCAGTAAGCATGAATAATTTTTTAAAAGATTTTATTTGTTTATTATTTATTTATTTATTTAGAGAGTGTCTGAGGACACACCAGTGCGAGGGGGCATGGAGGGCAGAGGGAGGAGAGTAAGAGAATCTCTTGCAGACTCCCTGCCCAGTGTGGAGCCCCATTCAGGGCTGGGTCCCATGACCCTGAGATCATGACCTGAGCCAAAATCAAGAGTTGGATGCTCAACCAATGAGCCACCCAGGCACCCCAAACATGAATAATTTTTAAAATCCAAGTAAAAACATAATTTTTGCCCATCATATTAGGCAAAATGTATTAACACAATATCAGTAGTAATATATCCGATGATGATAAGGCTGGTATGAACAAGATATTCTCATATCATGCTAGTGGACATATATATAGTTAAAAGAAATATCAAATAATTCCATTTCCATGAATTTAGTCTATGGAAAGAACTGGAAATGGAAGCATACAAATTTATGTCCATATTTGCAATTAAAAACATTAGTGTTCTCAAATTGGGAAATGTATGATACATACATAAGATTTAAAACTGCAGTCATTAAAAGCCACGCTTTCGAAGACAAGCATATGGTGAGATGTTCCCAAGATAATGTTAACATTTAAAAATAAGAATGCAGACACAATATGATCCCAATAGTAAAATGATTTATGTTTAGATTATAGGTTTGGAAGTTTTTAATAAAGGGACATCCTACATATTTAGGATGTATATATCTTAATAGATGTAGAAAACATTAATAAAATTCAGTTCTCATTCATGATCAAAAGCTCCTAGCAAACTCAGAACAGAAAGAGCTTCCTCAACCCAATAAAGGAAATTCTTCCAACATTTAACCATTGAAACTGACATAAACATTATAAATGATTCACCATTGAAATGACATTTACATCATTTTTAATGATGAAATGTTAAAGTATTTCCTTTACTGTCAAGAACAAGACGAGGATGGCAACATAACTGCTTCTATTAAACAACGTGCTGTAGGTCGTAGTCAGCACACACATACACACAAAGACATAAATGTTGTAAAGGAAGAAACAGATGGCCAACAAAATCACTGTCTTAAAGAGATATCTGTACTCCCACTGCAGCATTATTCACAACAGCCAAGGTGTGGAAACCATGTGTCTGTCCACAGATAAATGGATAAAAAACGTGTTGTAAGGAAAAGATACGTTATACACACAGACACAAGAAAATATTGTTCAACTTTAAAAAAGAAGGAAATCCTGCCATTTGCAATATGGATGAACACAGAGGACATTTTGCTAAGTGAAATAAACCAGGCAGAGAACAACAAATATTGCATGGTATCACTTGTACGTGGAATCTACGGGGAAAAAAAGTAGAACTCATGAAAACAGAGAATAGAATGGTGGTTGCCAGGGACTGGGGCTGGGCTGTGGGGAAATAGGGAGAGGTTGGTAAAACAGTACAAACTTGCAGTTATAAGATGAATAAGGTGTGAGGATCTGATGTATAAAATGGTGACTATAGTTGATACTACTGCAGTGTATAACTGAAATTTGCTAAGAAAATAGAACTTAAGTGTTTTTACCAAAAAAAAAAAAAGAAGGTAAATATGTGAAGTGATGGATGTGTTAATTCAATAATGGGAATCTTTTACGATGTATGTGTATATTAAGTCACCACATTGTACACCTTAAATATATTTAAAAAAAGGAAAAAACGTGGGTGGTTGAAGTCAAAGGACTGCTGCTTTTTATTATAAATTTTGAGTAACTATTTGATTCTCTAAACTGCATGTACAATTTTCTTTTAATTAAAAATAAAGGGATGCCTGGGTGACACAGTCAGTTAAACATCTGACTCATTTCGACTCAGGTGGTCATCTCAGGGTGGTGGGATCGAGCCTTGTGATGGGCTCTGTGCTCAGCTTGGAGTCTGCTTAAGACTCTCTCTGCTCCTCTCCTCTCTCTCTCTCAAACAAATTAATAAATCTTAAAAAAATAATAAAAGTTAAATTAAAAATAAAGCTACATTTGCATTTGCTTATATATTCCTTGGAATCTGAATGGATATTCATAAAATAATTACATTTATTGACAAACATGTGAATGTTGTAGAAATATTCGTACATATCAACAAACCAATAAATAAAAGAAAAAAATTTTTACAGATTTGATTGATTTATTTGAGAGAGAGTGAGCAAAAGAGAGAGAGAGAGCATAAGCACTGGAGGAGGAGCCGAGGGAGAGGGAGAAGCAAGAGTCCCTGCTGAGCAGGGAGCCTGACACTGGGCTTGATCCCAGGACTACAGGATCATGACCTCAGCTGAAGGCACTCAACCAACTGAGCCACCCAGATGCCCCACAATAAAAGAAAATTACCCATTGTTTTTATGTCTTAACGAAATATATGTTTTGAAATTAACTTATAATTTAGTAATTAACTACATTTAAGACAGAAAATTCACAGTATCAATTGAATTTCAAAACTAATGCATTCCTTTGGATATAGACACTGAGACCAAAGTATCTATAAATCTGGCAGCAATCAATATAGCTGCAAAGACTATAAATGAAATTGCAAATCTAAATGTATAAAATGATGTCTAATGACACAGGACCCCTAAGGCAATACAGGATACGGACAATATATATGTATTTAGGAAACTCAAGCATATTCAGTGAATAGTAGTTAAGGAAGCTTCTGACTCTGGTTGATGATAGATATTATGAAGTTTGCCAATAACGGCTCCTGGTTTTCTGCATTAATAATAATAGCTATGTTTGGATATCTGTTATTTTTTTATAAACTATCTCATTACATGTACAAATATATTAGTTGGTCCCCACAGACATTTTTATAAGAAATTAGAAGAATAAGTTAAAAGAAATTCTAGAAGAAAATTGAAAACCATAAAATTTTTAATAACTGTCCTCAAATTGCACCACTTTTTCAGAGTAGATTTGGACTATGATCAAATTTTCATTTGGACTATGATCAAATTCAGATTATTCCTAATATATCATGTTCTCAAGTTTAGTCTTTATTCTTTCTTAAAGATTTTATTTATTTATTTTTAGAGAGAGAAAGAGAGTGCAGGAGCGAGCAGGGGGAGGGGCAGAGGGAGAGAAAGAGGGAGAGAAGAATCCTCGCTGAGCGCAGAGCCAGGCCTGGGGCTCCATCTCACAAGATCATGACCTGAGGCAAAATCAAGAGACAGATACTCAACAAACTGAGCCCTCCAGGTGCCCTTCAAGTTTAGCCTTTATTTTTTTTAATTATTTTTATTTTTTTTTAAAGATTTTATTTATTTATGTGACAGAGAGACACAGCGAGAGAGGGAACATAAGCAGGGGGAGTGGGAGAGGGAGAAGCAGGCTTCCCGCTGAGCAGGGAGCCCAATGCGGGGCTCGATTCCCGGACCCCAGGATCATGACCCAAGCCGAAGGCAGATGCTTAACAACTGAGCCACCCAGGCGCCCCTCAAGTTTAGTCTTTTTTTTTTTTTAAAGATTTTACTTATTTATTTGAGATAGAGAGAATGAGAGATAAAGAGCACGAGAGGGAAGAGGGTCAGAGAGAGAAACAGACTCCCTGCCGAGCAGGGAGCCCGATGCGGGACTCGATCCCAGGACTCCAGGATCATGACCTGAGCCGAAGGCAGTCGCTTAACCAACTAAGCCACCCAGGCGCCCTCAAGTTTAGTCTTTAATGCAATCTCTCACTCTTTCATCTCAAACTAAGAGGGATTTAACTCTATGTCATCACACACCTATTTGCCAACACAAAAAATTTTATACACAATTTGTATATTTACATAAAAACAGCCATAAAAGAACCAAATTATTATATATTCTATATCTATTAGATTATCGTAGCTGAAGCTATAGCATTATCTTAAACTTTTTTTTATAAACATATAATGTATTATTTGTTTTGGGGTACAGGTCTGTGATTCATGAGTCTTACACAATTCACAGTGCTCACCATACACATACCCTCCCCAATGTTCATCACCCAGCCACCCCATCCCTCACACCCCCCTTCCCTCCAGCAACCCTCAGTTTGTTTCCTGAGATTAAGAGTCTCTTATGGTTTGTCTCCCTCTCTGGTTTCGTCTTGTTTCATTTTTCCCTCCCTTCCCCTATGATCCTCTGTCTTGTTTCTCAAATTCCTCATATCAGAGCAATCATATGATAATTGTCTTTCTCTGATTGACTTATTTCGCTTAGCATAATACCCTCTAGTTCCATCCATGTCGTTGCAAATGGCAAGATTTCATTTTTTGATGGCTGCATAATATTCCAAGATGTACTTTAATTATTAATTATGGTAAATTTGTAAAAATGAGGTGAATTTCCTGATCTAATAATGCAACTATTCCATCTCTACTTTGAATTATGGTTTCACATCAATAAGGTGAGATTGAAAATCTTGAGCATATTTTGAAAATAAAATACAGCCATCATTTAGTGATCTACTATTTTAATGTTATACGAGATTGCTATGTCACCAGATCTGGTTACAGTAATATGGTGTGAGCAGACTATGATCAAATCCCTGAGGCTATTTTGATGCCCAGCACACATAAACTCCAAAAACAACCGAATTCACAAAAAGGGGATTAATATGAAAGAGAAAGTATTTCTCTAATGTGGCAAAGCTTAGAATTATAATTTTACAGGTGGATACCTTTAATAAAATAGAAAAATTAAAAATCCAATAAAACAGAAAAACACTCACAAAAATGACAGTCTGTTTGTTAGTAAGAAATGTTTTATAATAATAGAAACAATAAATGTTTTACCTTCGTCCTGTGTTTGAAGTGCTGGACATTTTTCTAAACCGCTGACAAGTGTAAAGACTTCAGTGTAGTCTTTCTGGGTATATAAACTGGCTTCTTCTATTTCAGTTTGGGAGTTTGGGTTTGAACTTGGAACAACTTCCTCAAACCCACAGTCAATCTGAGTCACCATTCCTGTAATTGTTTTTCTATGACATTATAAAATTACTGATTTTATGTATGTCCTATTTTAAAACATCTTTATTAACAAATAGCATATGTTCACTGTAGAAAAATTACAAAATTCCAACAGATACAAAGTTACCCATAGCCCCAACACTCAAGAAATGAATTCAAAATTTATATATTTTCTCAATTACTTTTGGACATTTTTTAACAAAAGTGGGTTCATGTACATAGTATTATGAAACCTGCCTTTTCTGATAAACAATAAAACATGACTACAATTATATGTCAGTCAATGTACATTCACTTCATTTTGGATGAACAGGATCCCATTGTATTGGTAGGCCATAATATATTCAAGCAGTTCCCTATTGTTGGCAATTTAAATTTGTTGTAATCCTTTGCTATTAGAATGCAAGGAATATCTTTGTGCACTTGCTGTTTTCTCAAAATGTGTTTCCTAAAAACAGAAGCAATGAGGTTAAAGGTATACAGATTTTTAGACTTTTCCATGCATTGCCAAGTTGCCCTTGTATTGGATATTCAATGTTCGCTTTTCCACATCATTATCCAACCTTTTATATTCTGTTTTTCAACCTGAGAGGCTCATCTCTATGACTGAACTAAGTTCCCTTGCTCTCTGGTTTCTGGTTGGGTTTAGCCAATGGGAAGCATTGGCAGATCAAAGGTGGGAAGAGAGACAAGTTGGGATATTATTGTTCCCAAATCCCTCTCTCCTGGGCCACAGTTTGAAAGTGGCTGCATTCTTCTCCCAACAGTTACATCTCTTGTCAGACAGCCCCTCTCCTACAGCTGGCCATAGTTCTTACTGGGCTGATTACTGTTCAGTTCCCTTGCTCCTACAAGCTTAGAGCATTAACAACTTCCTGCTGTTTTGGGGCCCCCCCTTTTTTTTTTGGCTCCCCTGTCCTTGCGCATACCTTGCCTATTTCCTGATTCATCCAGGTAATCTACCACTGTCTGTAACATTGGGAGAGTTTGGATTTCTAAGAGATCTTTTTAATGAATTTTCTGACAAATAAATATATTATTGGCAATTTAACTACACATTCTAATACACCTTTTCCCCCGATATCCTAAAATATTTTAGCCTCAATAATTACCTACACAGACTGAGAGAACCAAAATCAATATAACTCCCTAATGTAATTGGAGAAAAATGAATATGCCATAGCTTCAAATCATAGAAAAATCTCTAAAGTTTCTCCTTTACTAAGAAAATACAAGGCACAAGAAAAAATATTTCAACTTACCCAACTCCATATTACTCGTAAGACCATTGATTCCTATGTGAATCTTTACAGACTTCTAAATTTAGCATTTATATTGCAATTATCTTTTTTGTTTTAAATGTTACTAATAGGGTCAGCACTTTGTAATAATCCTTGGTACTAGAGTTTTGAGAAAAACCAGTCAATTCTCTTTCCCTAGATATAAACGTTCTATGAAGAAAAGTATTTCCTGGATCTCCTCCTACCTCCTTGTACAATATTATCTCTTCTTTGTTCACTGGTGTCTCCTCCTCCACCTAACCTGTGGTACTGATATTTCCCAGGATTCCAATCTAGATGGTGTTTGCTTTCTTTCCATATCATTCTATCTGGGTAAGTTCATCCACTCCAATTCACTAATTCCTTAACTTAAAAGAAATATTTATTGAGTGTCCACAGTGTGCTAACACCATTTTAGGCACTGAGAATGGAGTGGTAGAGCAAAACAAAGTTCTTACCCTCGTGAAGCTTACCTATTAATGGGATGATAGGCAAACAAACAAACAAATAACATAATGTCAGGTGGCAAAAAATTGTTTTGAATAAAATAAAATATTAGGACATCAAGTAACAGCCTGAGAGTTGGTAAGAGTTCTGTTTTAGAGAGTGGCCAGGTGAGGAGCTGATAATTCCACAGCTACCTGAATAATGGTAGGGAGTGACCTATACAAAGGCCTAAAGTGGGGGAACAAGTGTGGCATAGTCTAGGAAAAGCAGAAAGGTCAGGGTGACTGGAACAGAGTAAGGTTAGATAGGTAGCAAGGGACCAGATCATGTTGGGCATTATAATACCTAGTAAGAACTTTGGATTTATTCTATGTGCAATGGGATACTGTCAGTAGGTTATAACAGAGACAGTTCATGATCTGGTTTGTGTCTTAAAAAAAAAAAATTCCATGGTGATGGGTATTGAGGAGGGCACGTTTTGCATGGTGCACTGGGTGTTATGAACAAACAATGAATCATGGAACACTGCATCAAAAACTAATGATGTAATATATGGTGATTAACATAACAATAAAAAAAATAAAAAAAAAAAATTCCAGGCAAACTCTTAGAAGAAAATAGAGGAGTAAATCCTCATGACTTTGGATTAGGCAAAGCCTTCTCAGATATGATGCCAAAAGCCCAAGTGACTAAAGAAAAAAAATAGATAAATTGGACTTCGTCAAAAATTTTCAAAAATTGTGCTTCAAAGGATACTATCAAGAAAGCAGAAAGATAATCCACACAAGAAAATATTTGCAAATCATGTGTCTGATAAGGGACTTGTATCTAGACTATATAACAAACTCTTAAAATTCAATTATAAAAAGACACATAAACCAACTGGAAAATGGGCAAAGGACTTAAATAAACATTTTCTTGAAGAAGATAAACTAAAGGCCAATAATTACATAAAAAGATGCTGAGCATCATTAGCCATGAGGGAAATGAAAATCAAAACTACTATGACATAAAATAAGCTACTCATTAGGATGGCTATAATCAAAAAGACAGATAATAACAAGTGTTGGTAAGGATGTAAATAAATTGTAACCTTCATACAGGGCTGGTGGAAATGCAAGATGGTACAACTGCTTGGAAGATAATTTGGCAATTCTTCAAACAGTTAAAACAATGAGTTACCATATGACCTAGTAATTCTACTACTAGAGAAATGAAATCATATGTATGCACAAAAACTTTTCCACAAATATTTATAGCAGCATTACTCATACTAGCTAAAAACTGAAAACAACCTAAATGCCCATCAACTAATGAATGGATAAATAAAATGTGCTATGTCCACACAATGGAATATTATCTGGCCATTAAAAAAAAAGGTAAGTGCTGATACATGCTACAACACAGATGAACCTTGAATACATTATGCTAAATGAAAGAAGCCAGTCACAAAAGATCCCATATTGTATGTGTCATATTGCGTTTTAAATAAAAAATGTATATTTGGTCTTCATCACCATTCCTGGCAAGGAAATCCCAAAGCCCTTGGAATTTCCTAAGTGTTGCGAGTGATAAATGTATATTTGGTTATGTTAATGAGGTGACTTTTGGAAAAACCTCTCTGTTGCCCAGAGAAACAACCATGTGATCAGAGGGCTGGAATTTCAGCCCCATCCCTCTGGCCTCCAGGGAGAAGGGCTAGAGGTTGAATCAACTGCCAATGGCCTATGATAGAGTCATTCATGTGTATGAAATGAAGCCTTCATAAGAACTCAAAGGGTGGGATTCAGAGAGCTTTTGGGTTGGTGAACACAAGCAAACGCTGGGAAAGTGGTGTGAAGGTACAGGGTATGGAAACTCTGTGCCCCTTTCCCATACCTTGCCCTATGCATCTCTTCCATCTAGCTGTTCTTGAGTTATATCCTTTTATAATATTCTGGTAATCCAATAAGTAAAATGTTTCTGTGAATTCTATGAGTCTGTCTAGCAAATTGATCAAATCCAAGGAGGAGGTTGCTGGAACTTCCAATCTATAGCCAGTGGGTCAGAAGCACAGGTTATTACCTGGACTTGGAGTCTGATGTGGCAGGAGAGGGGAGGCAGGCTTCTAGGACTGAGTCCTTAACAGGTGGTATCTGGCACTATCTCTGGGTAGATAGTGTCAGAATTGAGTTGAATTGTAGGATACCCAGCTGGTATCAGAGCATTGCTTGTTGGTTTGGGGAAACTACATCCCCTATGTTGGAATTGGTGTATGATTTTACTTTGATTCCATTTATATGAAATGTCCAGAATAGGCAAGTCTAGAGAGGCAGAAAGTAGACTAGTAGTTGCCTGTCCGGAGGAGGGGGAAAAACGGGAAATGGATGCTAATAAGTATACGATTTCTTTTTGTGTTGATGAAAATGCACTAACATTGATTGTGGTGATAACTGCACAACTCTGTGAATATACTAAAAACCACTGAATTGGACATTTTTAATGGATGAATTATATGGATATGAATCATATTTCAATAAATCTGTAATATAAACCAAACCAAACCAAAGAGTATAGGGTTTGAAGTCAGACAGACTAGGATTTGAATACTTGAATAGCTCCAACTCTTGACTGTGGACAAGTTATTTAATCTGAGTCTCAGTTTCTCATATATAATACTGGGATAGTAATATCCACCTCACATAATAGTTATGGGGTATATGGGAAATAAATATATGTGCAATGCCCTGCATTCAATTGCATTCATCAGAATATAGCAAGCCACAGAGGAACAGGGGATATTGTTACACATTTTTCCTCTTACTCTACTTGGCCATGTGCTCTCTCCTGGAAGCTAGGAAGTTTATTGCATGGTTCTTCCTGATGTTTTTGCATTTTGCCCTTGTCTCCATGATTTGATAGCCTCAACCCCTTCTTTATTCTGTCCATCAAGCTAAAATAAGTGCTATATTTACTCTAATATGTATATATTTATTAGGAGCTTAATATGTCTTTTAAACTATGCTGTTTTTTTTTTGCTGTGGTTTTCTAAAAATTAGAATAGTTATTATTTTTGTTAGTGCTCTGTCACAAGTTGTAGCTTTGACTACAGAAGCCAATTTTCTTGTATGTCCTGTTATTTTTAGTGTGTAATTTTGCAGAACATAAGATTTCTTAGGAACACATGGTGGAAAATACCCACATATGTTAAAACACAGTACACCAACACGTTAGTAAAAGAATTGAAGCCTTAGAATCAATATAAAGAAGTAACAAAAATAGAAACAAGGAACAAAGAGAGGGGAGAAAGAGAGGAAAAGCAAGATTTAGGGACTCTAAGTAGTGTTAATGATCAGAATGTTTATTCCTAAAATCCATTAGGTAACAAAACTACAGTAACAGAATTATTTAAAATTAAATTTTAGGGGCGCCTGGGTGGCTCAGTTGGTTAAGCGACTGCCTTCGGCTCAGGTCATGATCCTGGAGTCCTGGGATCGAGTCCCGCGTCGGGCTCCCTGCTCGGCAGGGAGTCTGCTTCTCTCTCTGACCCTCTTCCCTCTCGTGCTCTCTATCTCTCGTTCTCTCTCTCTCAAATAAATAAATAAAATCTTTAAAAAAATTAAATTAAATTAAATTAAATTTTAACACGGGAAATCTCTATACTTTCTGCTCAATTCTGCTTGAACCAAAACTTCTCTAAAAATAAAGTCTATTAAAAATTAAATCTTACTGTATGAGACAAAATTGAAATTAATAATAGCTTAAACACATAAAAAGTGGAGTTTAGAAGTTCATGGTTAGTAAAGCAGCTTGCAATGTGTCAGAGACTAAAGCTCTTTTTGTTCCACTCTTTCACTTCCACATTTAGTTCTTGTCAGTATAGTCCAAGCTGGTTGCTGGAGCCAGTCATTACATCTCTATTCCAGCATTGGGAAGGAGAAAAGTGAAGGAGAGAAACATGCTGCTTCCTTTTAAGGACATTCCCCGGAAGTTGCATAAGCCTCTTTTGCTTAATATCCCATTGGGAAGAACTTAGTCGCATGGCTCTATGTAGTTACAGAGAGGCTGAGAAATGTAAAAGTGATTCTAGGTGGTGCCACAGGTCCACCTTCTTCGCCATGGACTCTATCTTGGTACTGCAAAATGAATGGAAGGTCAGATAAGATCGCACATCCATTCCTTCAGGGCCTCCCATTTCTCCCATACATGAATCTTGTTGAGTCAAAGTAGCCAGATCATTGCCTTCACTGAGGACTTACTACGTATTCTTGCTCTATACCTTCTGACTTGCTGTTTCCTTTGCCTGAAAAACTTTCTCTCAAGTTAGTTTTTCCTTCAATGTCCAGCTTAAGCTCAATTCCTATTTCTTTTTCTTTTTCTTTTTTTTTTTAGAGAGAGAGAGAGAGAGAGGCAGAGGCAGAGGGAGAAGCAAGCTCCCCACCTAGCAGGGAGCCCGATGTGGGACTCGATCCCAGGACCCTGGGATCATGACCTGAGCCGAAGGCAGACGCTTAACCATCTGAGCCACCCAGGCGCCCCTAATTCCTATTTCTTTGAGAAGCTGATCTCTCCTGCTTATAAATGCACAGTCTTACCAATCTAACTCATAAAGTGAAGAGATCTTAGAGATCATCTTGTTTCTTGTTACTTTAAGTAGGTTCTTGGCCCAGCAATATCAGCATATCTAAGAGCACATTAGAAGGGCAGAATCTGGGGTGCCTGGTTGGCTCAGTCAGTTAAGCATCTAACTCTTGATCTCAGCTCAGGTCTGTATCTCAGGGTCATGAGTTCAAGCCCTGTGTTGGGCTCCATGCTGGGCATGGAACCTACTTAAAAAAAAAAAAAAAGTGCAGAATCACAGGCCCCAACACAGACCAACTGAATCAGGATCTCCATTTTTAATAAGATCTTCAGGTGATTCACATGCACATTAAAGTTTGAGAAGCACTGATCCAGTATCATTATACTGACAGAGAGTGAGGATCAGAGAGAAGATGACTTGTCAAGTAGGTAGTACCTGCCTTTTCAAATCACGACTTGAAATCCACATTTTTTTTTAATTCATGGAGCTGAGCTCTTTTCACTATACCTTCCTGCTTCCTCACTGCTTCAGTTTAGTCTAGTCATGCAATAGGCACTTTGTATTGGCCTTATGCCTTGTGATAGACTTTATGATGGTCATCTTATATTATCATTTAATTCTTACATGGTTAATTCTTTTATGTCTATATATTATCTTCTTAACCTGATTTTTAAATTCCTAGATGAAGGAAATGGTATACTGGGTTTCTTTGCATTTTGAGTCTCGACACATTTAAATTGGTTATTTGTTTCTTTCCAGCACAATTAAGGAAAACTTAAATTACTAAAACCTGAAAATGTGAATAATAACTAAATCCTTCCTGGGTCTGATCAGCACTCTTTGTACAAAGTGAAGCAACATAGTAAATTATTTACCTTTGCACTGAAATCTCTAATTTATGCCTATATTAACAAAGTAGACTGGGTTAGATGTTCTTCCTTGTATTATGTATGCTCTGTGTTCCTATCTTTGTCATTATACTTCCCATATTGTATTGTAATTATTTATTTATAAATCTCTACTCCCTTGTGTTCTTTGAAAGTAGAGACTGTGCTTTCTTGTGTTCTTTGAAAGTAGAGACTGTGTCTTATTCATTTGTGTATCCTGCATCCAGCACACAGGATTGTATATAATAAATATTTGATGAATGACTGAACTAGTAATAAATAATGTTTTGACAAAGTTATGTTAGAAAATAGCCTTAATTCTGCATTTATACTATAAGAAAAAAAGACCAATTTTAATATAAAGTGTCCTATAGACACATTCTACAAGAAGTTTACTTATTGATTAAAATCATAATAACATATTTGCTTTATTTCTGTGTGTGTTTTATAACACAAATGCATAGAGAACAGTTAATATGTGATAAATTAAGCCAAAATAAAAAGGGTATAAATCACTTCTATTAACCTCTCTTTTGTGGCTCAGATTAGGGCTTTTTCTTCAGATAAAAGAATAAAATCTCTGAGTATACAAAGGAAAGGATCTTCTCTTTGCAGAGGTCTGGAGAACTTACTGTTTCTCTCCTAGATGTAAAGGGGAAATTGAGGTTAAGGACACATACTTCTCTAGGAACTCCTCCACAAAGAGACTTGCTTTCCACTGATCCAAGACTGAAATATCATCTGTCATTCCCCACACTGAAACAGCTGAAACTAGAAAGGAGAATGGTAAACATTAGCTTCTAGAATTTTCTTTTGCACTTACTACAAGCCAAACATGAACATTTTACATTATGGTGTTATTTGTTCACAAATGTAATTTTTCCCAAAATTTTACCAGATTTCAAATATTTAAATAATCTTTCTCATTATTATAATTCACCCCCCCAAAACCCCTCAACTATAGTCAGAACAATATCACCTGAACATACCATCCTCATTTTTACATCCTCTCTTTTGCTAATACAGCACTACCATCCTAGATAGTCCTGTTCAACAGCTCATATTAGTCCTCATGAAGTTTTATTATTAACCATTTCAGCTTGTTCTGATATATTCTCTTTGAAGGGCCATAATTGTCAGTAGCACTCACTCTGGCACATGATCATACACAGCCATATTTAAAAATTTTAGGTATCTATAGCTTGTCTCTCAAATTAGACCATTGGTTCCTTAAAAGAGACATCATGTCATATACTAATGTCAGAAGAAGCAACTGAGTGAAGTCAAAGGTGGTATTCTACCACCAATGTTATGTCTTACTAGTTTTGTTATCTTGAACAAATCACTTAACATCTGAGTCTGTGTGTCATTGAAAAAAAATACAAAAGTTTAGTGGTTACAAGTACAGGTTCTGGAATCACCCTGACCAGATTTTATTTAATACTTGTATTGCTACTTATTAAGTGTATAAGCTTGGGTAAACCTCTTAACCCCTTTGTACCTATTCCTTATCTACAAATTGGGAATAATAATGGTCTTTTCCTAGTGTTGTGAAGATTAAATGCAATGAGACATATAAATTGCTTAGAATAGTGCCTTACATATTGTAAACAAATTTTGGCTGTTAATGGGGATGCCTGGGTGGCTCAGTCCGTTAAAGGTCTGCCTTCAGCTCTGGTCATGATCCCAGGGTCCTGGGATGAGTCCCACATTGGGCTCCTTGCTCAGCGTGGAGCCTGCTTCTCCCTGTGCCTGCCACTCCCCTTGCTTGTTCTCTCTCTCTCTCTGGCAAATAAGTAAATAAAATCTTTTAAAAAATTTTTGGCTGTTAATGTTATTATTGTTTTTAAAAAGAGAAAAAAATAGGAAAAAATGATGAACTCATTTTTCCTTCTGTACATTTATTTCTTTATTTTTCCTTCTGTACTTTTAGATAAGCAGATTAATGAAAGCTATTCTTTATCTTATTTCCAACCTGACTGAGATTCACTCCCTTTTTACAATATTCATTGTAAAATGAAGACATTCCTCCCTCATGTCCTTACTTCCTTTCTTACACACTTCAGTTTCCATAGCCAGTCCCATAACCACTACCTTACAAAGACCCTTGATTCCTTTGCCTCTCTTTCCCTTGTACTAACTCAGGAAAACCCCTACTCTCCACCTTGTGTACGTACACTAGAACAGCTGAAAATTATTGGAAAAAGATCATCCAGTCATGATCTTTGTCTGAATGAACTGAATGAACTCATTTCAGATTATGACCATAAATTTCAAATGGGCATCCAATACTGACAGACGATAATAGTACACCTTCCTAAACAAACTGGTTTTCTCATTCTTCTTTCTAAAGATTTTTTTTTTAATTTTTATTTTTTAAAGATTTATTTGGCAGAGAGCAAGACACAGTGAGAGAGAGAACACAAGCAGGGGGAGTGGGAGAGGGAGAAGCGAAGCAGGCTTCCCACTAAGCAGGGAGCCCGATGAGGGGCTCCATCCCAGGACCCTGGAATCATGACCTGAGCTGAAGGCTGATGCTTAACAACTGAGCCCCTCAGGCGCCCCTATTTATTTTATTTTAGAGGGAGGGAGAAAGTAAGCATGTGGGCAGGGGAAAGGGCAGAGGGAGAAGGAGAGAATCTCAAGCAGACTGCTTGTTGAGTGTAGGGCTTTCCCAGGACCCTGAGATCATTACTTGAGCTGAAGGCAGACGCTTAATGGACTGAGCCCCGTGGGTGTCCCTATCTCACTTGTTTTCTTACCTGGTTCTGCCTTTAACTGTTGGAGTGTTCTAGGGCTTTGTCCTAGGCTCTCTGCTCTATATATATATACTCATGCTCACAGTGACTTCATCTGCTTTCATAAGTTTATGTGCAATCCATATACGATTACTCCAGTTTGAAACTCCAGCAGTGCTCAAGATTTATATAATAAATTGCCTCCTTGATGTCTTCATTTAGATACCTAAATAGGCATTTTAACCTGGCCAAAGCAGAGTTTTGACTCTAGCCACAAACTGGCTTCCCCATGAGCCTTTTCTTATCTTGGGAAATAGCACGGCCATCCACCCAATTGCTCAGGTCAAAAACCCTAGAAGACATTCTTTATTGTTCTCTTTTTTCTTTAACCCTCTCACTATTGGCTAGACTTTTAAAATAATCTCAATTCAACCACTCCTCGCACCTCCCATTAACATAAGCCTAGTTCAAGCCACTATTATCTTTTATGTAGAGTGTAGATTCACTTAGCAATCTAGATTCTGAACTAATATGATAGCTTTCTGATTGAATTTATCATTTCTACTCTTTCCCAATCCCTACCCCTTCCATACTCCAGACAACCTGAATGATTTTTCTAAAGCATATATCAGATTATGTCACTCCCTTTTTAAAAAAACTGTCCAATGATTTGTTACATTAGCCATAATATAAACAAGCAAATAGACTCCATATTATGGCCTATAATGCCTTGTATCTTTCAGAAGCTGCCTACTTCTTAGATATCCCCTTTTCATTAACCTGTCACAGTGGCCTAATTTTCTGGTCCTAAAACTCATCAAGTTTATTCCTGAGTCAGGAACTCTGCATTTGCTTGAAAGGCTTCTCCCCCATATCTTTTTATTGTTGTTGCCTTCTCATCATTCAGATCTCAACTCGAATGTCCACTTCCTTCCCTAAGCATCTTAGGAAATAGTGCTCCCTACTAAATCTTGTATCACATTACCCTATTGTGTCTTTTCTACATATTTATTAATACCAGAGATTAGCTTATATATTTGATGGTTTTATTGCTGCATACTTCTTACCAGTCTGAAAACCCACTGAGGGAAGGAATTACTTCTGTCTTATTAGTAACTGTCCTTAGCACCTATAACAGTACCTGGTACATAATACATGCTAAATAAATGTTGTTAACTGACTTGACTCCTCAATGGAAGCTACCTCTTTCTTAAATCCATGACATGATAAGAGCAAAAGATAGTATTTTGTACATATACATTTAAAAATAGTTTTATATGTGGTATATCATAACATTTTAAAGTAGCCCTCCTACAGTTGAGCAAGATCCTATTACAACAAATGTTTACAATGCTAGGATATTTTAAGACTTCATCATCTACATATCTTTTAGTTGTTCTATTTGTATCTTTATAAACTTCCCAATTCCCTACTTTGTCACCTAAATTCTGTCACAAAAATATTAATTTGTAACCTTGAGTTCTTTTTTTTTAAGATTTTATTTATTTATTTGAGAGAGAGAGCATGAGAAGGGGGAGGGTCAGAGGAAGAAGGAGACTCCCCGCTGAGCGGGGAACCCAATGCCGGCCTCAATCCTGGTATTCCAGGATCATGACCTGAGCCGAAGGCAGATGCTTAACTGACTGAGCTACCCAGACACCCCTTGGAGTTCTGATATGAATAAATGCAATGCAGTTTTATTAATAAGAAAAGAACGCTTTCTTAATAATTTACGGTGCTAAACTCTGACATTACTTTTGAAATAGATTTTAGAGAAATAAAAATAAAACATACCTCTCATCCATGGCCTCCTAAACTTATTATCAATAACTCCTGCATGATAATTTCCATCTGGATATAAACATGAAGGGACTCGAAGCAATAAAGCGTCTCTGCAAAACTTCTTTCTAACTATATTCTATGTAAGAAAGTAAGATTATAAAATCTTTTAATATATTTATCAGATGCAACTATCAATATTCAGAATATTAAAATTTTTTATTCTTTCAAATTCATATTATTTTTATTTAAAGGTAATACCTGCTCATTATAAAATATAGAATAACACAGAACACATAACTGAGAAATTCAAGGTCCCTGGTAATATAAGTAATACTTTGGCATGTTTTCCACAGACTTCCTTTTCTAGGCTAGGCTAAAATATGTGTGTGTGTGTGTGTGTGTGTGTGTGTCTGTGTGTGTCTATGTGTTTGACAAAAATGAGATCACATCATTTATACAGTATACCATTTAGCAATGTGCTTTTTTTTCACTTAACAGTATAATATGGCTGTCTTAATTTTGTTTTCTATGTCTTTGCATTATTAAACTTGTGACAACCAGCAAATAAGTTTCTAACTTAAAAAAAATCAACAAATAAAACTATTTCTTAAACCTCATAGTCTATGGTGTGCCTCTGAAAAATGTCCCACTATTCTTCTCAGATTATCAAAATTCTATTTATTAAAAAAAATCCTATTTATCTTTCAAGGCCCATCTTAAGCAGTATCTCCTCTATGCAGCTTTTCCTCAGTAACTCTCAACTTCCCACAAACTTCATTATTCTATGTATTTGGACAAATGATAGTTTCCTGCATTATTTCCCAAGAGTTTTATGTTTGCTGAAGGTGTTATACATATTAAATAAGAGGTCTTAATTATTCAAGAATAAATGGTACAAAGAAAGAAGAGTTAAAGTAATTTCTATAAAACGAGGACCAAAGGTTCATTGCAAAACAGAAAAAAAGCTTGATTAATACTTTGTCTAAAAAAATGAAATAAAGTGATAAAAATTAAATTTTATAGCTAACAAAATTTTGGTTATAATTAGTTTGTAACCATAACTGGTTTTTTGTCAAAATTTTCCCACAAACTGTATTATATAATGATATGCATGATATTAGTCATTACTTCATCTTTGATTGTAAAGAAGATATTTTTAAAAAATATTTAACCAAAATATTCCCAAGGCATCTCTGACTCCTTTAATATTCAAACCATTCTCTTCCTCTTATCTGTAACTAATCCATGTTGCAAGGTCTTCATTTGACAATAGCTTTACCTGTTGAGTGGTTCCCCAACACTATTTCCATGAACTTTACAAAATTCTACAACTTTTGCAAGAAATGCCATCAATCAGTATCATATTTGTACTACATCATGGGGTGTGATCCACCAGCAAGAAACTAAGATACCATGGGCACAGATTAAAATTTAAGGATGTTTGAATACAGACTAATTTTGAAGTGACCAATATATTTGGTTAACAATGACTTCTGATTCCCTACCATGAATATGTTATAATAACACATTTACCTCCCACAGTTATGAAGAAATACAAAACCTGAAGATGTCTAAATGTCTTTCTTATTTCCTATAAAATGGACAGTTTTAGTTACATTGGAGTAATTTTTTTCCTGGTAATGAGGTCAAGGTTATAAAGAAAATCAAAATTTAATTTATCAATTAAGATCATAAGAACAATGATTTGTTGTATGACTATTTTAGTTTCTTAACAATGTACTGGCCTTGAATCTTAGCTTTGTATAAGCTGTTTAAGTTTCTAGACATCAGTTTCCTAACCTGTAAAATTGTAAAATCTAGCTCTTGGAGTAGTTATGATGATCAAATGGCATAATCCATCAAAAGAGCAAAGGATCAAATGATATAATCCATCAAAAGACCAAAGTATCTGGCCCATACAATTGGTCAATACATGCTGTTACTGTTATTTCTCATAAAGATAACTGGGACTGCTTTCTCCCCCGACTCTTTTCAAGGAAGATCACTCAAGAATGTTCATATAGAAGCAGCCCAAATATGCCAAGTTCCCATTTTTTTCTGCTGACAGCTTCAGATTCACAATACGTTGTCAATAATTTCCTTCCAAACGTGGCATTTTTAAGGTATATTGGAAGTGGGAAGAAATTTTAAATAAATCTCCAAGTAATTAGACTAAGGATTAGTCTAAGGACTACTGCAAAATTATCATAATCATGTAGTGAATGCAGGTAGTACTTTTCATATCATAATTCTTAGTAGTTAGTGATCCAATAATACTCTACCTCATCTAAATAGTCTATTGCACAATATTTGAATGCTGAAAACATGTCTTCTTTCTTTGAGAGCGGTACAAATTTCAATATCTGGAAATATAAAAATTAAAATTAAATGTTGATAAAATAGCAAAGCAAGGAGTAGAAAACCATTCTTAATCACAAAACTTTGGTTCATTCATTTTTAAAAAGGCACTGAGTGATAAAAAATTTTACTATAAAAATAACATTTATTACTATGATTTAAATCTAATATGAAAATAATGTATGTTGATATAAAATTTTTCATCTACTTTTCATACATGTTCATATATTGTTTAATCCACACAACTTCTGGTTGGTGGATTGAAATATATATTCTGTGACCATTTTGTTACAAAAGAGGCAGGAATTCTCAAGTTTGAGAAAACCACTGGTACAGTGGTTTTCTCAGGATAACCATATTTCTTAAGTGGTCTTGAAACAGAATAACCACACATAAAACTGTGCAGAAGCAGGGGAGAAGAATCTGGGAAATTCAAGTCTCTTAAAAAATGAAAAGCCCAGGGGTGCCTGACTGGCTCAGTTAGAAGAACATGTGACTCTTGATCTTGGGGTCATGAGTTCAAGCCCCTGTTGGGGGTAGAGTTTACTAAAAAAAACAAATAAAAATTTAAAATAAAAAGGCTGAAGTTAGAATTCCCTAATAGCTCATTTGGAATAAAGCCACTAAGACATAGTATTCCTAGGTCAATGGGTCATTACTGATAAATAAACAAATTCATCTAATGAAGCAGTAGGTAAAATTTAGAATCCTGAAAGAGTCCAAGATGGTTCTCATTTATGTGAGAACCAGAGCAATTACAGCTTATAAGAGTCACTTTAGGACAGAGTCCAGTGTATCAGATAGTTCTTAGCATTCTGATCAGTTACTTCAAATGTTTTGGGGAATTTAGATGTAAGCTAGAAGTCTTCATAAGGTAGTTTGTCAGTAAGTTCTTAGTGAGTGAAATAAACATTTTAATCTGAATGGTTCTGCCTTAGTTTCATTATTATTTTAAACTTATTTGAGGTTTACCTGTTTCCTTATCTATGGTGAAGGTACTGCACCAGAAGACCTTAAGAGCTCATCTACATTAATTAGCTATGAATCTATTCCTATTTTCAGTCATCATCGAGTGAACATTCTTAACTACTCAACTACTGTATTACAAAATCTAAGAGCAAACTGGTTCCGGAATACAATTACTTTATTTGATTAATGAATCAGAAGACATTTTGGATATTATAAGCTTTCCAATGAAAACAAACCCAATAAGCTATCTGAATTATTTTTTTAATATTGTTAGGTTCTGTGGTATCAACAGATATGGGGAGTACATAGTACTCTTAATTCACTCTTTCACTCTTAATTAAACAATGTCAACGTAGCGTTTTCTTACTGGTGATTGCTTCTCTGGAAATATTTTCCAATCATTGTACTTCCATACCTTTTCCATATAGTGTATCACTGATCTTTGAGGCAAACATTAATTTAGAATTTCCATTTCTTGATATTGTGCTTTCAAAAACCATTATCTGATTGTGCATCATTCTAGAAGTCATTTCAAAAAATTTAAAACAACCAATCTACTTAGTTAATCCATTCAGTTATTGTCAGCATTTATCTTAAATTTTCCTTTCTTGTGAAGCCTGTATTTCTACTAGCTTCAGATTCATTCACTCTCATCAACTACCTTAAACAATAATTACTGTTGTATTGAAATTAATCATTTAAATTCATGCTGAACATACAGTACTTAAATAAGATACTATATATCACATATATTCATAGAATTCCTTTCACCTGTCAACTTTACTTCATTGCATTACAGGTGTTTGACCCCATCCTATAATAGTGGATGGATAGGAAGAGATAAATCGGCCTTATTTCTAAAGTTAAAGGGAGAAAAGCAAAATCATGGCTAAAGAGAAGGTATTTTAAAAATAATCAATCAATCAATCAGGAATTTCAGCAATCCCTGAAATATTTTTCCTTACCTATTCCTAAAGATTTTAATGCTCTTGTGCTACCTCCTGATCGGGGCCAAAATGGAAATGCGTATAAGTAATCAGGTTAGGCTCTTATGCACAAGGCCAAAGAAGTAAGGCACAAGATTTTCTCCACTCAGTTTTACTGAAGTATCACTGAGGTAAAAATTTTACATATTTAAAGTGTTGGTATATATATTGGGATATTATTTCCAAGATTATCTAAGACACATACGAGTGAAGGCGAATTTTAGGGCTGGCTTCCCATCTCCTCTCGCCAGCCTCAGGCATATGGAGATTTCTCCCCTTCCTCACTCCTTTGCCTAAAAACCACACTTTAACCATGTAAAATCGCAGAGAAGGCAAGGTTCACAGATTTTCTCGTATTGTTTAATCTATACAACTTCTTGTTAGTGGGCTGAAATCCCACTGGCCTTTCTGTGCCCTTCACAACCTCTATTCCCGCCTCATTAGGTTACGTGGACCCTGGTTCTGGGGTCTTGTCCCCACAGAGCCACATCAACCGGGCCTCACAGATCTGTTTTCCAGCAATTTTGGAGTTGCCATACCCTAGCAATTTTGGAGTTGCCTGACCTTTTCTTCTCCTCTGCTCAAGAACACCTTCCCTTTCTCCTCTCTTCAGCCTCCCCGGGTTGCCACGGAAGTAAAATCGCCACGTACCCGTCAACTGAGATAATTCCCGCCTACTGAGCATGTGACCTCTGGCCTTGGGCTCAGCGCTGGCATTGGCCAGCCAGGCGAGGCCCCGCCCCTCGGGCTCCTGGCACTTCCGCCCGCGGTTGCCCATTGCCGGGGGGTTCCCGGGTCCTCGCAGCTGAGCGAATCCTTTGCGGCACTCAGTGGAGAGTGACAGAGGACAGAGGCAGGAAGCCCGAGGGAACCGGTGTGAAAGGCAGGGAAGAGCACGCCAGGGAGTCTGGACTTCTAACGTTATTAGCTGATCCTGGCCAAACGGGACAGGACCAGAGGGAAGGCAAGGGCAGAAGCGTTCCAAAGGTAAAACAAAGAATTTAGCCATCAGATTCAGGAAGAACGAAAGCGAAAGGGAGGAAGCCAACATGATTCAGGTGTCTGGCTAGGTGTTGGCCATGCCTTGAAGGCGGAAGAGCATTTGAGGAGGGGCAGGAAGATAGAATTGGGACATGCAGATTGTACACGTTGATTGATAGCCACCCCTTCGCAAACACACTCATTTAGGAATCACTAGACCCACCAGATCAGGAAGAAGTGTCGCTGTATTTCTTAACTCCTGTCTTTCTTTCCGTGACGTAACTTGGCATTAAATTTCTTCCCAGAATATTGCAAGAAGTAACATGCATTTATTTATTTTACTAACACATGGGTGTCTTTCTAGTTAATTACTAACAAAATGCTAATTATGAAACATCAGTGGATAAGCTACATTACTCTCCCAAGTTACTGACTTCATTCTATTTTGTACAGGTTTGTGCAGTTTGCTTCACTGATACGGATTTAATGTTTGGCGGTAATCAATACAAAGATGTTCATCTGGCATTGAGGTACATTACTATGCATTCTTGGATGTATACCTTTCATTAAAACTAATTTTAAATTAAATAATTTTGTAAAAATTACAAAAGTAACACATTGTTATGCTAATTGTAACCAGTAAAACCATCCTAAGATGAATACAGAAAAAGTAATCTCTGTTACTGACCCTATTCCCAGATAACCAAGGTTAACAATCTGGGGTGTATCTTTTTTAAATTAAATTAAATTTTTTTAATTTAAAATCAATTAATTACCATATTATATTATTAGTTTCAGAGGTAGAGTTTAGTGATTCATCAGTTGCATATAACACCCAGTGTTTACTACATCAGGTGCCCTCCTTAATGCCCATCACCCAGTTACCCCATCCCCCCACCCAGGGGTATAACTTTTCATACCTGTTATACGTTCACACAAATTTATATGGACATGCACACACAAAATAGTTCGGCCAATTATATAAAAATGGGTGACTTATTTTTCACCCTTCTTCACTAAACAATACATCACGAACAACGTTCCACATAAAAATATATAGATTTAACTTGTTTTTAACAGTTGCATAATATTTCATAGTAAAGATATGCTGTAATTTATCCAAACATTCTGCTACTGATGGATTTAACAGATTGTTTTCAGGTTTTTTTTTTTTAATCTTGACAAATAATGCTGCAATAAGAATTCTTAGACATAGGGTTTTAAATATTATTGCTGTTATTCCTATGGTATAGATTTGTGTTGCTTTGCTGCCGTAAGTGGTAAGAGCATTTTAAATTTAATAGTGCCAATTTACCTTTCAAAAATTTATAGCAATTTATGTTAACAATGCCTGAGAGGGATCATTTTTCTGAATACTCAACAGAAGTGAGTATTTTGCTCTTTGAAAATGTTTGCTGGTCTGACACATGAAAAATACTATCTCATTATTGTTTTAATTTGCATTTTCCTGATTACTACTGAGATTAAACACTTTTTAGATATTCATGAGCCCTTTGGATTTCTTCTTCCATGAATCCCATTAATTGCATAATTGTGTGTGTGTGTGTGTGTGTGTGTGTGTCTGTGTGCAAGATCAGGCCATTTTTCTATTCAGCAGGTTCTCTTTTGAAGATTTTGTATATAGGTACTTTAGTTACTATCAGATTTGACTATGCAGATAACAGAAAATCTCCAAGCAATATAAAATTTATTTCTCTGTCATGTAAATGAGGTACGGAAGTAAAAGGTTCAGGTCTGATATGGCAGCTGTGCCCCACAAAGGCCTCAGGGACTTAACCATCCAGCTCATTACTCTAGTATTCCTGTGTTGTGGTCCTTAGTCTCATGGTCTCAAGTGGCAGTATTTATGTTTCAGGCAGCAAGATGGAGCAAGGAATGAAAAAGAGGAGAGGCCAAGGGCACAATGTTTCTTTATGTATCTGTAATTAAAATTGTGAAACATAATGTTCATATAGAAAAACACATAAGAAAATCTATAGCTTAAAAAATTATTTTAAAAAAGGTGCCTGGGTGGCTCAGTCAGTTAAGTGTCTGTCTTTGGCTCAGGTCATGATCCCAGGATCGTGGGATCGAGTCCCGCATCAGGCTCCCTGTTCCGCAGGGAGCCTGCCTCTCCCTCTGCCTCTCTCTCTTTCTGTCTCTCATGAATAAATAAATAAAATATTTTTTTAAAGATTTTATTTATTCATTTGAGACAGAGAGAGAGAGAGCATGAGCAGGGGGAGAGGCAGAAGCAGGCTCCCTGCTGAGCCAGGAGCCCGATGCGGGGCTCCATCCCAGGACCCTGGGATCATGACCTGAGCCAAAGGCAAACGCTTAACCATCTGAGCCACCCAGGTGCCCCAATAAATAACATCTTTAAAAAAATTATTTTAAAGAAATATCCATGCAACCTCCACTCAAAGTAAAGAAACAGAGCATTACAAGAATTTGAGAAGCTGTGTTTCCTTTTCTAATCACAACTCTCCCTTGAGGAAGTCTCCTCCTAGACCTAGAGATTACTATAATCCTGACTTTATGGTAATCACTGCTTTGCTTTTCTTTAGTTTCATCCAAGTATGCATTTCTAAATGATACAGTTTTGCTTATTTTTAAATATTGCTGTTTGTGTTAGTTTGGTTCTTGTTTCTGTTCAGTGGATGCCATTGTACGTATGTATGTTAATTCAATTTCATTGCTGAATACACCATCATATAAATATACTTCAATTTATTTATCCATTCTATTGTTGATGGACCTTTGGATCATTGCAAATTACAAATAGTGCTGCTATCAATATCCTTGTACGTATATCCTAGTATACGTATACATTTTTCTGGAATATAATTTTAGGAATGAATTTCTGGATTATTGGGTATACATATCATCACATTTATTCAATAATGGCAAACTGTTTTCCAAAGTGATTGTACTAATTTACACTCCCACCAGCAATGTTTTAGAGTTCCTATTGCTTTTTGTCCTTACCAACCCTTAGCAGCTTCATATTATTTAATTTTGAGTATCTGGTAAGTATCTAGTTTCTCTCAAGGAAGGTTCCCATAAGCTGCCACATGACAGTTCTGCTTACATCTCGTTGGTTAGGCCCTAGTCACCTGATCACTCTTGGCTGTAGTAAAGGCTAGAAGAATCATTGTTTATTCTGGACTGTCATGTGCATAGTTACAACTTGGAGATTCTATTATTAAAATAAGAAGGAGGGCGCCTGGGTGGCTCAGATGGTTAAGCGTCTGCCTTCGGCTCAGGTCATGATCCCAGGGTCCTGGGATTGAGTCCCGCATCAGGCTCCCTGCTCCTTGGGAGCCTGCTTCTCCCTCTGCTTCTCTCTCTCTCTCTCCTCCTCTGTCTCTCATGAATAAATAAATAAAATCTTTAAAAAAAATAAATAAAATAAAATAAGAAGGAAAGAACAGATTTTGAGAACTAGTTTCTGCTACATTAAGAATAATAATTTAAAAATAGCTAACTTTTATTGAGCACTTACTCTGTGCCAAGCACTATTCTAAACATTTTGCAACTACTTGTAAATTAGATACTATATTACAAATCCCAGTTTACAGGTAAGAAAACTGGGACATTGAGAATTTAAGTGTCTTACCCAAGATTAAGCTAGAAAGTATGAGACAGAATTGCAAACCCAGGTAGTCTGGTTCAAAGTCCATGCTTTTAGCTGGGCCATATACTCTTTATTTTATTTATTTATTTATTTATTTATTTATTTATTAAGATTTTATGTATTTATTTGACAGAGAGAGACATAGCGAGGTGGGAACACAAGTGGGGGAGTGGGAGAGGGAGAAGCAGACTCCCTGCTGAGCAGGGAGCCTGATGCAGGGCTCGATCCCAAGACCCTGGGATCATGACCTGAGCCGAAGGCCGACGCTTAATGCCTGAGCCACCCAGGTGCCCCAGGGCCATATACTTTTTAAAAGGAATATTTGTTCTTGGTCTGCCATATATTTTACAAAGATTTTCCTCCTGCTTATCTTTGGAAATTTCTAAGAGTAGTTTTCTTTATATATTTATAGTGAATTTCACCTATATATCTAAGTCATCTGTGTTTTTTCTCAGTAGATATTTCTGCATCATTTTTTAAAAATTATGCATATGAAAAGAATCTTAAGACAATTACTTTTCCCTATAAGTTTTAATTCACATTATTTATGTTACTGTTATTTTGTATCTAGGTGGAAGTAAATTTAAACACACTTGAATATAAAGATCTTATTTATTTATTTATTTGAGAGAGAGAGAGAATGAAAGAGCACACACAGGGAGGGGCAGAGAAAAAGGGAGAGAGAATCCCAAGCAGACTTCACACTGAGTGCAGAGCCTGATGCAGGGCTTGATCTTATAACACTGAGATCATGATCAGAGCCAAAACCAAGTCAGACGCTTAACCGACTGAGCCACCCAGGCGCCCCTAAACACACTTGAATGTAAACTAAGCTGAGGAGCCATAAAGGAAGCTGGAAAAACCCTTTACTATCCAGATCAATTCCATACATTTGTGGAAATCCCTTATAATAATATTAAGCTTCATTGTTGTATTCACATGGTATGCTGTTGAGGACAGAGTAATAATGTTTAATGTTTACTGAGAACATACTTTGTGCCAGGCACAATACTAGGCACTGAAGATGCAAAAATAAGGAAAACAGATTTTAGCCTTTGAGAAGCTCGTGAATCCTTGTCTGGGGTTATTCTTATTTTCCATCTTCTTTTCTTCAGACAATTCTGTATATTGCTGCCAAGATGATATTTCTAAAACAACTAATTGAGAATATCACTCCCCTGCTCAAACTTCATAATTTATCACATACAGGATGAAATCTGAAATTCTTAGCATGGAACAATTATTCGATCCCATTTATTCTGGAACCCTGAACCATTAGCCATTCTTTGAACATCTCCCAGATCCTTCAACTTCCAAGTCTTTGTTCTTGCTGTTTTATTTGTATTCTTTTTTTTTTAAGATTTTATTTATTTATTTGAGAGAGAGAATGAGAGAGAGAGAGCACATGAGAGGGGGGAAGGTCAGAGGAAGAAGCAGACTCCCCGCTGAGCAGGGAGCCCAATGCGGGACTCAATCCCGGGACTCCAGGATCATGACCTGAGCTGAAGGCAGTCGCTTAACCAACTGAGCCACCCAGGCGCCCTGTTTTATTTGTATTCTGATCACATGTTGAAAACCTATTTATTCTACAGGGTTCAGTTCAACTGTTTCCTCTTTCCACGGATAATCTCAGAATTAGTTGTTACCTTTCTGGCACTCTTACAGTTTTTCTCAGTGTCCCACTTTGGGTAGTTTCCATGCTTTACATTATAATTGTTTTTTTGATGCCTGCCTCTCCTACCAGGTTGCTGTGTTCTTGAGATCATGGGCCATGGACCATGTCCTAATTATCTATATATACTTTGTATATACTAGCACAATGCCTTATCTAGAGCAAGCTCTAAAATAGATATTTAATTCACTACTTGAAATTTGGCACTAGGTCATTTTGAAATAATAAAAAAAAATTTTTTTTGCATTTTCTATTAAATGTAGGTTTTTAGTGTTTTTGCAGAAGCATTAATGTGTATGAAATATTACCCACACAAACACACACATCAGCCAAAGGAGACACGGCATAAATATGGCAGATAATCAATTTGACACAGAGTTGCAGATTAGTGTGAACCAGATTATGCAGAAAATCTGGATATATGGAATGAAATAATATTGCACAAATGTGTTGCATAAGTAAATTGTCTTGTGGTTGCTAATTTATGGGTGTAGTCTCACATACTATCTTTTGATCAGTAAGGAACTATGTAATAGATTGAGAGCAAACATTTTGGCACAACATATTTAATCTAATTAAACTAGATAATAATGCTAGAAACAAGCTGTGGTAGCATCAGCATGTAAAGAAATTTTCACAAGTATATAAGGGAAGCCTAATATCTCATATTTATGTAGTTTACCTTTTTTTCAACTACAGAATCCAGATGTTATTGTAGCCTATTTTTGCCACATTTGTCTCCATAAACACTATCACTTTTCTCTTTTTCACATGTTGAACCCCTAAACATTTTTCTGATTATGAGTCACCTCATACTTTATGTGTTTATTGTATCTTTTACACATATTGAAAAATTTACTTAAGCTAAGCTTCTGGCTAGGATAAAAACATTATCCATGCTTAGACTTGACTCTGTTCCCCTAAAGAAGTCTTAGGCTGGAATAAACAGTTATACTTGTGTCTATTTCCTTCTGAAAAATGGAAGGGCTAGCTCTATACTTTAATATTTCCCTGGGTAACATTCACCCTAACACCTCTCATATTTTATGGTCCAGTGAAATTAAGGCATTTGCCAAAGATAACATAGGTGGGATAGGAATATAGGTCTTTTGACTTCCACCCAGTGAGGTGTAATTGTTCACTCATCGATTTATCCATAAATTTCTTTGGTGGGGGGAGGGGCAAAGGGAGAAGGAGAGAGAAAATCTTAAGCAGGCTCCACACCCAGGGCAAAGCCCAGCAAAGGGCTGGATCTCATAACCCTGAGATCATGACCTATCTCCAATCAAGAGTTGGACGCTTAATCGACTAAGCCACCCAGGTGCCCCATCCATCAATTATTTTTGAGCACATATTATGTGCAAGGAACTATGCTAGTTGGGGAGAGCAAATGACTCTACTCTGTCAGTGTGGCAGGGGAAATAAGACATTTACATAAAAACTAATTATTCCCTGAGGAAATTAATGTCATAAGAGTTATGGGAGCTTAAAGGAAATAATGCTTTATTGTTTTAACAAGTAAGTTGTAGAGATACAGAATAATTGAGTAAATATCTCATTTAGATATTTCAGCAGGTTAACTACACCTGTGGGAAATCTAGCTGTTTGAACCACAAAAGCATAACACCACCACTGTGTACCTAATAGAAAATGAACCAACTTATAAAATAAATAACTTCCTAAGGTCTAAACTGCAAATTCAAACTCTAATAAGTTATAACAAATCACCAATATCCAGGGTAGCCAATATCATCCTTATACAAGATGGAAAAACTATTTCTCTTTTTCTCTCCAAAAGAAGTCTTTTTAAAAATTACTTATTTATTTTTACTAGAGAGACAGAGAGAATGAGCAGGGGCAGGGACTTCTTTCTCTCCAAAAGAAGTCTTAATGTTGTTTCATAAACAGTAATTCTCACAACTTCATATTTTGAATTTAGACCAATCTCATACCTCACAATGTAAATAAATTTAACAAATAATTTTTGAACACCTACTACGTGCTTGGTATGTACAAACTTAGCAGATTAGCAACTTGTGTTGTCTCTTATAGGAAAAAAGAGAAAAAAGTACCCAGAAACAGTAATATCTAATACTATTGAGCACCTTCTCTTTTATTTACTTATTTATTTATTTATTTATTTATTTATTTTTAAAGATTTTATTTATTTATTTGAGAGAGAGAGAACGAGAGATAGAAAGCACAAGAGGGAAGAGGGTCAGAGGGAGAAGCAGACTACCTGCTGAGCAGGAAGCCCGATGTAGGACTTGATCCCGGGACTCCAGGATCATGACCTGAGCCGAAGGCAGTCGCTTAACCAACTGAGCCACCCAGGTGCCCTATTTATTTATATTTTTTTAAAGATTTTATTTATTTGACAGAGACACAGCAAGAGAGGGAACACAAGCAGGGGGAGTGGGTAAGGGAGAAGCAGGCTTCCCACAGAGCATGGAGCCCGATGTGGGGCTCAATCCTAGGACCTTGGGATCACGACCTGAGCAGAAGCCAGACGCTTAACGTCTGAGCCACCCAGGCGCCCTTATTTATTTTTTTATAAGTTATTTTTTAATTTGTTTATTTTTTATTATGTTCAGTTAGTCAGCATATAGTACATCATTGGTTTTTTATGTAGTGTTCAACGATTCATTAGTTGCGTATAACACCCAGTGCTCATCGCAACACAGAGCACCTTCTCTTTTAAATATCTTTCTCTTTAGTTTTCTAGCTTCCTGATTTCTCACCTGTTCTGCACCTAGAAAATAAATATATATATGAGAGAGAGAGTCTGTATGTGCCAGCAATCTTCTGAATGTGAGAGTCTCAAGACAATGTCCGTATCTTTAGACTCCTTGTCATATTCCAACAGCTAGACCAGTGGTTCTCGTTTGAGGTGATTTTGCCTCCTAGAGGGCATTTGGGCATATCTGGAGACATTTTTGGTTGTCATAACTGGGGGAAGGATTGCTACTGGCATCTAATTAGCAGATGCCAGGATCCTGCTATGAACATCCTAAAATTAAGAGGAAAGTCTACCACCACCCTTAAATAAGAATTATCCAGCCCAAAATATCAATAGTACGAAGGTTGAGAAATCCTGATCTTAACTGATTAAAGACTAAACGATATCCACACTCTTCTAGTCATATATATATAACTTACCCCATTCCCTGGAGATGACTTCACCTTCTTGAATGAGAAATTGTGTTCCTTCACTTTTCTCTTTTTATATCAAAATGTCCATATAGTCTCATTTGGCATTTTCTTACTTCTTTCTGTGGATAAATATTCTTCTTTCTTTCCAAGACTAATCTCTTCCAATATTTATGCCCTACCCTATTTTCCAAATTATTTATGCTGCTGCTAAGAATGCATTCTGTATCACAGAATAAAACAGACAAGAAATCAAGCAAAGAGTACTGTTTCCTCTGGATTCTTTATTTCATCCCCACTCACCAGCTCCAGAATTTAGTTCACAGGTTATTTCCTCTATGTGTCTTCATTCTTTCCCCTACAATGGGTTCTCTCTGTGTCTAAAAAGTACTTAATTATATTCTATCTTAAAATATTCTTTAAAACTCTTACTTTGATCCTTCTGTTTTTTAACTTATCTGTATCCCCTAGGACTCCCGTAATTTTCTCCTAACTGTTCTCCCAGCTTCTACTTTAGTATGCATTGTGCTGTAGAATTTAGATTATGTCAACTACTCTCATCAAAGTCCTTCAGTAGTCAACCAGTGCCCATACACAATAACTATGCTGCATCAAGCATTTTTTATTTACAAGATACTATGCTTGGAACTTAAGTTAGTATTTAATCTCCATCATATAGATGAGAAACTGAAGCTTAGAGAGGTTAAGTGTCTTGGTCAAAACTCTATAGCTAGGATGTGAGGAGCCAATTCAAATCCAAGTCAGTCTTATGCCAAAGTCTTGGCGTACATTTTACACAACTCTTTATTCCCTAAGGTTTCAAGTCCAGACTGCTGATTTTGGCCTTCAGGTCTCTCTGTGTCTGGCTTCAAACTTTTTCCAGCTACTGCCGACCTTCATCCACCCTACACTCATATTAAAGTACTGCTGTTCTCTGCATACTCTCTTTACTTTCTTCTCTTCTCTTTGCTCCCATTCATATCATCCCCTCTATGTTAATCTTCTCGTGCGTCTCTAGAGGTCCAAATACCCACCCATTTTCAAGCCCAAACCAAGCTTCCCAGCCGATCTTTGATCTTTCCCTTTTTTTTCCCCCTAGTGGGCTTTTTCTCACTTACAAATTTTGATATTATAATGTATGTATATGCTTTTTTGCCCTTTCTCTATTTTTACCTCCTTTAGAACAGGGAACTCATTATGTGAAAGTAACATATTTTTGTGTAGAATTTTATAAGCACTCTTTCAAATATGTTAACCTGACAAAGAACAAGAGCTCAATAGATGTTTGTTTTTTTGTTTGGTTCTAATCTTCATAGTAATTCTCCAAGGTATTATTACACTTTACTAACAGATAAGAAAACTGAGGCTCAGAGAGATCAAGTGACCTGCCAAAGGGCAGAAATACTCCAATATGACCCAAGCTCTAACTCAAGAGTTCTAATCGAGGGTTCTTTCTACTATACTACCTAGGGCTTCAGAATTTTGGCCCCCCAGTATATCCCAGCTCTATACCTTGGTCATCGTAGTTACTGAATATGAGCTGAATGAATGAGTAAATGTCTGTTAAGAACATACTTTTTGAGGGGCGCCTGGGTGGTTCAGTCATTAAGCATCTGCCTTTGGCTCAGGTCATGGTTCCAGGGTCCTGGGATGGAGCCCGGCATCAGGCTCCCTGCTCCGCGGGAGGAAGCCTGCTTCTCCCTCTCCCACTCCCCCTGCTTGTGTTCCCTCTGTCACTGTCTCTCTCTGTCAAATAAATAAAATCTTTTAAAAAAAAAGAACATACTTTTTGAGGTTGAAAGTCATGAGAGGTTTATTGGCCACCAAGAATAACAGCACTTTAGGATGTGACTCATCCTCACACATAGTATTTAGGTAGAAAGAAAACAAACCCTCCCATTCTGATAAAATATCTTAGGCAGCATTAGGTTCAAGTCTGTATTATTATACACTTAAGAACACCCGTGCCACACACCTTTAACAAACAAGTTTTTATGTTACTTAAAATCAGCAGGTAGAAAGAAAATTGAGAGTAATTTTTCAATTTTTGTTTTTCATTTTTCTGTAGCCAAATTTATCATTCTCTTTCCTTATCGTCTCTGCTTTTTGGGTCATTTTAGAAAGGTCACCTCTATCCCCAAAATTATACAGATGCTCAAATATATTTTCTTCTACTGTTTTTATCATGTCATTCTTTACATTTAGAATCTCTGGGATTATGTGTCTGTGCATGTGTGTGTGTTTCTATACATGTGTGTAAGGCATGTAATAGGTTTATAATTTAATATTTTTCTTATATAGTTGAATGAATTATTTATTGATTTTCTCTTCTGGTTTAAATTACGTCTTTATCATATATGTCCATATATAAATTATTATATATGTAAACTAAGCTTTCCAGATTTTTAATTTATTCTATTGATGACTTACTCCTGAGCTGTTTTTATTTATTTACACTATTTTAATTCTTCTTATTATTATTTAAAGATTTTATTTATTTATTTGACAGAGAGAGACACAGCAAGAGAGGGAACACAAGCAGGGGAGTGGGAGAGGGAGAAGCAGGCTTCCTGCTGAGCAGGGAGCCTGACATGGGGCTCGATCCCAGGACCCTGGGATCATGACCTGAGCCAAAGGCAGACGCTTAACAACTGAGCCACCCAGGCGCCCCAACACTGTTTTAATTATTAAAGTTTTAATTTCTGGGCAGCAGTCTCATTCACTACTCTTATTTTTTTTACTTTAAAAAATTTTTAAAGATTTTATTTATTTATTTATTTGAGAGAGAGAGAGCGAGCAAGTGGGGGGAGGAGCAGAGGGAGAGGAACAAGCAGACTCCACACTGAGCACTGGAGCCCGTCTTGGCACTCGATCTCAGGCCCACAAGATCATGACCTAAGCTGAAGTCAAGAGTTGGACGCTTCACTGACTGAGCCTCTCAGGTGCCCCCAGTACTCTTCTTTAAAAAAATATATTCCTAGCTACCCTTTAAGGTTTATTCTTTTTTTTTTTTTAAAGATTTTATTTACTTATTTGAGAGAGAGAGAGAATGAGAGATAGAGAGCATGAGAGGGAAGAAGGTCAGAGGGAGAAGCAGACTCCCCGCCGAGCAGGGAGCCCAATGTGGGACTTGATCCCAGGACTCCAGGATCACGACCTGAGTCGAAGGCAGTCGCCCAACCAACTGAGCCACCCAGGTGCCCAAGGTTTATTCTTTTTTTAAAGTTTATTTATTTTTGTATTTATTTAAGTAATCTCTATACCCAACATGGGGCTTGAACTCATGACCTCGAAACCAAGCGCTACATGTTCCTCTGACTGAGCCATCCAGGCACCCCTCTAAGGTTTATTCTTAAAAAAAAAAAAAAGAAATATTTTGTCAAGATCCCTCATTTTCTTTTACTGGGATTCTGATTGAGATGAAATAAAAGCAATAGATTAATTTGGAGAATTGACTCATTTTAATATGCAGTCTTCAGAATCAGAGAACTTAATATGGTTTTCCATTTTTTCAAGTCTTCTGCCATTTTTCCCAAAGATTTTATAATTTTATAATTTCTTTTTTTTAATATATGTTTTTTAAGATTTTATTTATTTATTTATAGTAGATAGAGAGGGAGAGAGAGAAAGCAGGAGAGGGGGAAGGGTCAGAGGGAAAAGCAGACTCCCCGCTGAGCCAGGAGCCCAATGTGGGACTCGATTCTGGGGACTCTGGGGTCATGACCTGAACCCAAGGCAGATGCTTAACCAACTGAGCCACCCAAGCGCCCAATTTTTTTTTTCAAAGATTTCATTTATTTATTTGACAGAGAGAGCACAAGCAGGGGGAGCAGCCCAGGGAGAGGGAGAAGCAGGCTCCTCGCTGAACAGGGAGACCAACTCAGGGCTTGATCCCAGGATCCTGGGATCATGACCTAAGCCAAAGGCAGACACTTAACCAAGTAAGCCACCCAAGCGCCCAATTTTACAACTTCTGTGTATTTGTGTGTGTGTGTGTGTGTGTGTGTGTGTGTTTACACTTTAATAGAGCACTATGCTTTAGTTCATACACACAAGAATCAACTGCCTGGGTTCCAAACTCAGCTATGCCATTTACTAGCCATGTAGCATGTTCTTTCACCTTTGTGTACTTGTTCTTTATTTCCCCCTCCTATAATATGGGGGATGATAATAATAGTGCCTCCTAGAGTTATCATGAAAATTAAATGGGTTAATATATCTAAAGTGCTTAAAACAATACTTAGCACATAGTAAGTACCCTATGAGTACTACCTATGATTACATGATGATATGGTATATATAAGAAACATCTCGTGTTTCTTATTAAATTTATTTGTGTTTTATGTACTGTTATTAAAAATTGATTTTTTTTCTTATTCTCTTCTTATTGGTGGCCATTTTATTAATTTTGAGTATTGAGTGCAATCTTAATAAACACTAAACTTTGAAATTTCAGCCTCCAGAGGGCTCCCCTTTCCTGTGAATTACTATCATTTCCCATAACTTCTTTTTCATAAGAATTTTATGTCACTTAGAGCCAAGTGATGAAAAAGAAAGTGTGTGTCTGATACATTTGAAAGGTCAACTAAGATAAATAAGATCAACAGCTAGTTCACTGAAAATACTAACAGGACAAATAATCCTCTTGCAAAACTGAAGAAAGAGAAAACAGCTGAAAATGCAAAAAAAAAAAATGGAATTAACAGATGCATATAAATATCCAAGAAGTTTAAAAATTACAAGAATACTCGAAGTTTAACCTATCAATAAAGCAGAAATTTTGATAACATAGGATATTATTTAAGAAATATAAATTATGAAAATTGATACAAGAAGTGGCAGAAAACTTGAACTGATCAAAGGAAGAAATGGGACATGTTACCAGACAGTTCTACCTCTGAAAAAGGCACTAGGTCAAGATTTTTTTTTATATTTTATTTATGTATTTATTTATTTATTTGAGAGAGGGAGAGAGACCATGGGGAGGGGCAGAGGGAAAAGGAAAGAGAGAAGCAGACTCTACAGTGAGCATGGAGCCTGATGTGGAGCTTGATCTCATGACTCTGAGATCATGACCTGAGCTGAAATCAAGAGTTGGATGCTTTTAACCTACTGAGCCACCCAGGCACCTCTAGGTCAGGATGTTTTAAGACATGGATTCTATCAAAACTTTTAGAAACAATGTTATTTACAGAACTTTGAAAAAGATGGAAAACTTATAACTCATTATACAAGGCTAAAATAGCTATGAAACCAAATTAGTGAGGAATAGCAGAAGAAAAGAAAAAACAAAAGACCAATTAATAATGAAATCAATGCAGAAATACTAAATAAAACATTAACATATTGAATACAACAGCACTTTTAAAGTTGAATGTACCATGACCCAAATAGATTTTATTTCAGGAATGCAAAAATAATTCGCTATATTAAGACATGAGCCTCTAATGATTTACAGCTAAATAATAAGTAAATCTTTAAATATTTCATAGCATTTTTTTCTCCTAATGTTATCCTACTTTGCTACCTTGTTTGATCATTCCTGCCTAGAACATTTTCTTCTCCATCCAGCAAACTCCTACTTTAAAGACTCAACTCAGGTCACTTCTGGTTCTTCTCTGACCCCTCCCTACTGAGGCTAAGAAGCTCCTGCTCTGTGTACTTCCACAATACCTTGTATTTACCTCTATTACAGACTTATCATACTGTTCTGTAAATGCTAGTTAACTTGTTTGTCTCCCCAACCAAACTGTGAACTTCTGAGATAGAGTCAATTTATTTCTGTTTTGCAAGCCTGACATAAAAATTTGGCAGAATCCATTGAGAAATATACACAGATCAAAACTGGAAATAAAAAGTGCTGGCTAATTACTATAAAAGCTGTATTGGAGGGCATGATTTTGATGTCTAGACTGGACTTCTTAATACTTCACCTTAAAATCAAACTTCCTTATCCTGTTATAGGCAAAGTTGGGCAACCTCAGGCCTCCCTGAAGGCACTAGCTTCTTATCACAGAGTAGAACTGACTAGTGTTAACCTTCTCTGTAGGGAGCCTAGAAGATGCCAATGTATTTATTAATGTACTAATCAAAAGTACTAATCAAGTCAGTTGTTCTTCCTATGGTGAAGTGATTGGAGAAAAGAGAGGCCAAGAGTATTCTTCTAGCTGAAATACTGCATGGGCACACGAAGCCAGAGAAATAGAGGATACCCCTCTGTAATAGCTACCTAACTTAGAATATTTTCCTTTAGAACTTAGCTGCCTACAATTTCAGAGAAAAAATTTCAGTTGCAGTAACTATATTTAGCTTGAGTATTCTCATTTAACTTAGCAGGACTTTTTTCTTTAATTTACAATTTGATTTGTATACTTCCTCAAATTTCTGTTAGAATAGGTGGGGTAAAAAAAGTAACCAAAAGACATGGAAAATTTCCTCACAAATCTATTTACATTCTGTTATATTCTCTGTACTTTTTGTAGTTAATGCAACATTGCTTTCAAGGCACTCTTAAGCAGGTGAACTGTTCCTTGTGTAGCCTCATGAAATTGAATGAGAAGGAATTGTCATCTGCATATATCTTGGATCTATTCAATCTAATAGCATGCTTGGCTAACATTGCCAGAGGAGGCAAGGGCCAGCAAAAGTCAGAGAGTGAGGACAGTTTTAGAATAGGAATCCATTCACTTAGCATTTGTTTCACTAGCTTTTTTCCTTTGCTACCAATACAACTATTAGATAAATTCTGGAGATCTAATGCATAACATAGTGATTATACTCAACAATACTGTATTATATACTTCAAAATTGCTAAGAGACTAGATCTTCAATGTTCTCACCACAAAAAAGAAATGATAATTATGTGATGTGATGGAAGTTTTAGCTAAAGCTATGGTGGTAATCATGTTGTAATACATACATATCAAATCAACACATTGTACACTTTAAACTTATACAATATTACATGTCAATTATATCTCAACAAAAAAAAATATATATATATCATAATTTGTTCTCACCTCTTGATGGACACTTAGGTTATTTAGCAACTATCCCAAATAAAGCTGCTGTGAATGTTTGTTTTACAAGTCTTGGTGTGGATGTGTTTTCATTTCTCTTGGATAAACACCTAGGAGTGAATGGCTGGGTCTTATGGTTTGTGTACCTATAATTTCTTATTGTGATATAATTGACACATAATAGTTTCAGGTGGACAGCATAATGATTCAATATTTGTATATATTGTGAAATAATCACCTCAATAAGTCTAGTTAACATCCATCACCACACAGAGTTACAAATTTTTTTTCTTGTGATGAGAACTTTTTTTTTTAAGATTTTATTTATTTGAGAGAGAGAGAACACAAGCAGCGAGAGGGGCAGAGGGAGAAGCAGACTCCCCGCTGAGCAGAGAGCCTGATGCGGGGCTCCATCCAGGACCCTGGGATCATGACCTAAGCCAAAGGCAGACGCTTAACCAACTGAGCCACCCAGGCACCCCACTGTGATGAGAACTTTTAAAATCTATTCTCTTAACTTTCAAAAACACAGTACAGTATTATTAATTGTGGTCAACATGCTGTATATTACATCCCATAGGACTTATTTCTTTTATAACTGGAAGTTTGTTCCTTTTGACCACCTTTAGCCATTTCACCCACCCCACAATCCCTGCTCTGTCAACAGTCAATCTGTTCTTTGTATCTGGGAGTTTGTTTCTGTTTCTTTTGATTTTTAGATTCCACATATAAGTGAGTCATATGTTCATACCTACATATATATGATCATGTCATACATCATAGGTATTTGTCTTTCTCTGTCAAACTTATTTCACTTAGTATAATGCCCTCAAGTTCCATGTATGTTATTGTAAACAATAAGATTTCCTTCTTTTTTATGGCTGAATAATATTCCTGTGTGTGTGTGTGTGTGTGTGTGTGTGTGAAATCACATTTCCTTAGACGTCTTGGTAGTTTCCATGTCTTGGCTATTATAAATAATGCTGAAATGAAATGGGGCTGCAGATATCTTTTTGATTTAGTGTTTTTTGTTTCCTTCAGATAAATACCCAAAAGTGAAATTGCTGGATCATATGGTAATTCTATTTTTAATCTTTTGAGGAACCTCCATACTGTTTTCCATAGTGGCTGCACCAATTTGCATTCCCACCAACAGAGCACGAGGGTTCCCTTTTCTCCACATCAACGCTAGTTATTTCTTGTCTTTTTGACAGTAACCACCCTAACAGGTGTAAAGTGATATCTCATTGTGATTTTGATGTGCATTTCCCTGATGATAAGTGATGTTGAGCACTTTTTTCATGTACCTGTTGGCCATCTGTATACTTTTTTGGAAAAATGTTCAGATCCTTTGCCCATTTTTTAATTGGATTGTTTGTCTTTTTGCTATGAATTGTATGAGTTCTTTATTTGTTGGATATTAACCCATTATCAGATGGATGATTTACAAATATTTTCTCCTATTCGATAAGGTTACCTCTTCATTTGCTGTTGCGGAAGCTTTTTAGTTTGATGTAGTCCCACTTGTTGATTTTTGCTTTTGTTGTTTGTGCTTTTGTTTTGAAATCCAAAAAAATCATTGCCAAGACCAAAGTTAAGGAGTCTACCCCCAATGTTTTCTTCTAGGAGTTTTATGGTTTCAGGTCTTATGTTCAAGTCTTTAATCCATTTTGAGTTTATTTTTGTGGGTAGTATAAGAAAGTGGTCCAGTTTCATTCTTCTGCATGTGGTTGTCCAGTTTTCCCAGCAGCATTTATTGAAGAGACTGTTCTACCCCATTGTATATTTTTGGCTCCTTTGTCATAAATTAGTTGACCATATATGTGTGAGTTTATTTCTGGGCTCTCTATTCTGTTCTATTGATCTATGTGTCTGTTTTTTATGCCAATACCATACTGTTTTGACTCCTATAGCTTTGTAATACAGTTTGAAATCAGGAAGTATTATGCCTCCAGCTTTGTTCTTCCTTAAGATTATTTTGGCTATTTGAGAGCAACTTTCTTAATCCCTCAAATCTTATAGTTAAAGATTTTATTTATTTATTAGAGAGAGAGAGATCGAGTGAGCAAGAGAACAGGAGCTGGACAAGGGGCAGAGGGAGAACTGCTTCTCCCCACTGAGCAGGGAGCCCGATGTGGGGCTTGGTCCCAGGACCGCAAGATCATGACCTGAGCTGAGGTCCTGACGCTTAACTGATTTAGCCACCCAGGTGCCCCATGAATCCCTCAAATCTTATTGAGGACAGACTCTTATTTCCCATCTTCTCTCTTTGCATCTTTCCTCCCCAATGTTTTCTTTTCTTATCCCTCTTACTTAGAAACTTTTTTTTTCTTCTTCTATTCCTCATCTTCCTTCTTTTGACTTTCACCTTCATATTCACGTCATTTCTTCTTTTCTGTATTTATTTAACATAAATTATGGGTTGCTTCTAACTTAAGTGGCAAAGTGAGAGTATCTCAGCCTCAGGGAAATTATCAGTGGTACCAGACAGAATACAGATGTTTATGAGTATAGGGAGAGTATTGAAAGATGCAATGAAAAAATTAATTGGATTGTCAGTACATATAATGATGCCTGAGATGAGAAGAAGTTAGGAAGAGTATAGCTCTCCTCAAAGGAAATATATACTAAATATCCCTGCAAAATATCACAGAGAGAATGGAGCTATGATATTGTGATTTATATAAGAAATAAATATTTTATCTTTATTCTGGTTCCCAGCATAGGGCTCTTTTTTTTTTTTTTAAGACTTAATTTATGTATCTGAGAGAGAGAGAGAGCACAAGCAGGGAGGAGGGGCTGAGGGAGAAGCCCGCTGAGCAGGGAGCCCAACACAGGACTCGATCCCAGGACTTGATCCTGGGACTCTGAGATCATGACCTAAGCCCAAGGCAGATGTTAGCCAACTGATCCACCCTGGCACCCTTAAACCCTTGGAGTTAACTATGCAGGAAGAGATAAAGGTGTCTTTTATTATGTTAATGAGGGAACTTTTGGAAAGCACCTAAGGCTAGGGCTGGTTGCCTGTGGAGCCAACCTTGTGATTTGAGGATTGGAACTTTTAGTTTGGTCCTCCCCCACCTCTGGGGAGGGGAGAGGAGCTGGTGGTGAAGTTCAGTCACCAGTAGTTGATGATTTAATTAATCATGACTATGTAATGAAGTCTCCATAAAAGCCCAAAGGACAGGGTTCACATAACTACCAGGTTGGTGAACACACGGAGATTGTGGGAGAGTGGTGTGTTCCGAGAGAGGATGGAAGCTTAGTGACCCTTTTCCCTTACCTTGCCCTATGCATCTTTTCAATTTGGCTGTTTATCAGTTATATCCTTTTATAATAAACTGGTAATGTAGTAAGTAAAATGTTTCTCTGACTTCTGTGAGCCACCTTAGCAAATTAATGGAAACTAAGGACGGGTCTTTGGAATATCCAATCTATACCCAGTTGGTCAGAAGCATAGGTGACTACCTGTACTTGAAATTGGTGTCTGAAGTGTGTGTGTGGTGGGGACCAGGGTCGGGGGTGGGGTGCAATCTTATAGGACTGAGCCCTTAACCTGCGGGATCTGATGCTATCTTTGGGTCGATAGTGTCAGAATTGAGGTAAGTTGTAGGACACCCAGCTGGTATCAGAAATTGCTCGGTGTGGGAGAAAAACCCCATACATTAGAATTCAGCGTAGAATCTTAGGAGCACACTCACCTTTTGAGTAATTTCTGAGAAAATAATCCAAAACTGGTTAGGAAAAACTAAGAAAACAATGCTTCTATAGGCTTTAGGTGGCCTATTACTGATTTCCTAAAATTTTTTTTTAAAGATTTTATTTATTTGTTTGACAGAGAGACAGCGAGAGAGGAAACACAAACAGGGGGAGTGGGAGAGGGAGAAGCAGGCTTCCCGCAGAGCAGGGAGCCCGACGTGGGGCTCGATTCCAGGATCCTGGGATCATGACCTGAGCCGAAGGCAGATGCTTAACGACTGAGCCACCCAGGCGCCCCTGATTTCCTATAATTATGGAGACTTCCACTAAATCCAGAATTGAAGGAATTTAAAGGACCTTGTAATATAATCACCCCATGATTTTTGATATGTGCTGAGGTTCCTGTTAGCCAACAGTAATTTTTTTTTTTAAAGATTTTATTTATTTATTTATTTGAGAGAGAGAATGAGAGACAGAGAGCACGAGAGGGAAGAGGGTCAGAGGGAGAAGCAGACTCCCTGCTGAGCAG